>NC_041383.1:616466877-616506760 GCF_002162155.2 Triticum dicoccoides
GCACCCCCCCTTTAACGCGCAAGCTGGGTTAGATGTCGGCGCTATACATCCTCGGGTCCCGACCCTCGAGCTGGTCTCAGCCGTCGCTGGTTTGCCGGGGCGCGATGCCGTGGGCAAAGCCAGAGGGTGAGGGCTGGAGAGCCGGTAGGAGCCCTGAGTCGCGATGCTCAGGCACCCCCCCTTTAACGTGCAAGCTGCCGACATCTAGGAAGAAGAGGTGCCATGGACAGGCACCAAATAACAAGCATGATGTGGTCGAATGCATGGCTTGAAAATAAACGCAGGATGGATACACACCGCTGGGTCTGACCCGAGCGACTTGGGGATGATGCAGCCCGAGGGGCGCCCCCAACAAAGTAAGCTAAAAATACGAGCAAAAGGGATACACGCCGCAGGGACGGACCCACACGGCCTGGGAATGATGCAGCCCTGAGGGCGCTCCCAGCTGGAAACAAAACTTGAAAGATGTCACCTGATAGTGTTGACGATGAAGGGGTGTTGATGTAGCAGACATAGCGGGCTGCGGGAGCTGATCCTCATGAGCCCCCAGGCCCAGGAGCCTCGGGAGGCTCCGGAGGCGCTGGTGGCTCCTCGCGGACCATCTCCATCTCCGCCAGGACTGCAGAACGCCTGGCCTCCTGAGCCTCCAGGATGCTCCTCATGAGGCGCCGGCGCACCGCAACCGCGTTCGGCAAGCCATAGGGCATGCGAACGCAGCTGTGGGGTGGGCCTCCACAGTGCCCCACACGTGAGGGCCAGAAGTGCTCCTGAGAGGCGACTCGGTTGAGCCCTGGGATGTCGACGCAGACGCGCAGCCCGCCATCCTCACCTGGATGGGGAGCTGCGGCGGGTAAGCGGCGGTTGCCACTCACGACTCTTGACTCTTGCAACTCCTGTGTGATCTGACTGACGAACTCCTGCGGGTTTGGCCCTCCTTGCCTTACTCCTTCCTGAGGGAAATGTGTCCTGAAACACGCCTCCAAATGGTGCCCAAGCGCCTCCCTCGTGACCTTAGCCAGGTCGGTGGCCCTCCATGTGGGAGCCCCCGAGCCCTACTTGAGGAGGGCGTCGGGCGCGCCTCCCTATGTGACAGAAGGAGGTGCCCTCTAAGCAGGCGCAGACCCTAAGGGGCCTGCCTCCTGAGGGGTCGGGCCTGGCATGTCTTCTTCTTCTTGGGGGCGGTCTCAGGGAGCCACCCGCTCCCACGATCTAGGTCTTCAAGTGACGCGGCCTGAAAAGCTCGTTCCAGGGAGCACACCGCGTCTCTTTCTTCACAAGGCACCGTGATGACTCCACCGCTTCCTGGCATCTTGAGGATGTTGTAGCCATGATGAGTCACGGCCATGAACTTGGCGAGAGCTGGGTAGCCGAGGATGGCGTTGTACGACAGGAGAATGTGGGCGACGTTGAAGTCGATGAGCTCGGTGCGGTAGTTGTTGCGCGCCCTGAAGGTGACTGGGAGGCGGACCTGCCCAATTGGAACCGTGGAGCCGTCGGTGACTCCGGAGAAGGGCTTGGTTGGCTGAAGCTGATCGTAAGGCACTTGGAGGTTGTTGAATGTCTCTACGAACAGGACGTTGAGCCCTGCCCTGCCATCGATGAGGGTCCTGGTGACTTGCACGTTGCTGATGACTGGGGAGCAAAGCATTGGGAGGACTCCGGCTGTGGCCGCGCACTTGAGCTGATCTGCTGAGCTGAATGTGATGGTGCATGCCGACCACCTGAGAGGGCGCGTGGCTTCAAGCTTGGGAAGGACTGCATTCACTTCGCGTGCGAACTGCTTGAAGATGCGTTGAGAGGCTGGGGCTTGAGCTCCGCCCAGGATGTAGGCAATCGCGCGCGGCTCCTGGAAGCCCCCAGCCCCCTCGTCCTGATGATGGTCCTCTTGGCTGCGGCGGTAGTGGAGGGAGGCCTGTGTTTCCTTGCGGGCGATCCTCGCGAGGCCGATCCCTCCAGTCTCCCTCGCGAGGCTGATCCTACCAGCGATCCTCATGAGGTCGGTCGCGCCACCCTTGGCGAGGGCCGCGGTCTTCCCAGCGTCCTGTGTTCCTTCCTCCTCCTCGGCCATAGCCGCGATCGTTGCGGTCAGGGCGTCGTCCGACCCTTCCTTCTCGCATGGCTCGGAGCTCTTGGCATTCGTTAGTGTTGTGGGTGTGGAGGTCGTGGTACACACAGTACCGGCTGCCCTTGAAAGACTCGGGCTGGTCTCTGCCCCGCTTGGTGTCTGGTTCTGCCGCGAGCACGGCAGCCCCCTTGCGCTTCACGTCCTTGGCCTTGGATTTCTTCTCTTTTGGGTCGGTGGCTGGCAGCTCGAGGAGGGAAAGGCGCCCTTCCTCAGCCCTGGCGCACTTCGTTGCCAAGTTTAATAGCTCCAAGGAACTGCATAGATCTTCATGCATCGCCAGCTCCTCCTTCATCTTGACGTCGCGCACGCCATCGGAGAAGGCTAAGATGATGGCCTCCTCGGTCACCTTGGGAATCTTGAGACGTGCGTTGTTGAAGCACTGGATGTACTTTTGCAGGGTCTCCCTTGGTTGCTGCTTGATGCAGCGCATGTCGTTCATGGCAGGTGGCCGGTCGCGAGTACCTTGGAAGTTGGCGACGAAACGGGTGCGCATCTCGTCCCAGGAGGAGATCGTGCCTGGCGCCAGGTTCAGGAGCCAGGTGTGGGCCCCATCCTTGAGCACCATGGGAAACCAGTTCACCATGACCTTCTTGTCCCCGTTGGCGGCTTCGATGCCCAGCTCGTAGAGTTGGAGGAACTCCGCAGGGTCGGCCGTGCCGTCGTAGCGAGGAGGCAGGTCTGGCTTGAACTTGCAGGGCCACACGATGTTGCGCAGCCCGGCGGTGTAGGCGCGGCATCCCGCCATGGCCACGGGAGGCCTCTGGTGACGGGGAGCTTGGTCTTGCGGGGCCCCATGCGTTGCAGCTGGGAGCAACGCGGGGTCTTGGCGCGCTGGGACAGGAGCATGGTTGTGATGGACCGGAGCAGGGAGCACCTGGGCAGCTTCTTGGGGGCGAGGAACCTCTTGGCAGCTCCGCTCTTGCCGCGCTGGCGTCGGACGGGGTGGGTTCCATCCAGGGGCCACGCACCTAGGGGCCAGGGCGCCTTCTTGAGGAGGAGGCGGCTGAGGCGCCCCCGGAGCTTCATTGATGAAAGTGCATTATGTCGACTAGAGGGGGGGGGTGAATAGGCGATTTTTATGAATTCTTCACTGAGGAATTTGCCGGTGAGGAAATTCCTTAGCGAAGAACTATTAGCAGCGGAATAAGTACTCAGAAGTAAGCATAACAAAATACAAGCATGGTCATCATGATGAAATGAAGACTAGCACAGAGTACAGAAAGCGTAATCACAGGATAACACAAGATGAAGACAAACAGACTGAAGAAATTGAACTGAGGAAATTGAGAAAGTCTTCAGTCAAAGTCTTCAAACACAGATATGAACAAACACTCAACACAGTAATGAGGAAATGAAATGGTTGAGGAAATATAACCAGTTAGGTTGGTGAACACAATGATTTGGTAGACTAGTTCCAACTACTGTCTCAGTTGTACGTCTGGTTGGAGCGGCTGAGTATTTAAACTCGATGACACGCAGTCCCGGACACCCAGTCTCTGAGCATGCAGCTCAGGACACCCAGTCCTCACCGTATTCTCCTTGAACTAAGATCACGCAGATCTCGTCCAATCACTCGTGGTAAGTCTTCAGGCGACTTCCAAACCTTCACAGAGTTGGTCACTCGGCAATCCACAATTCCTCTTGGATGCTCTAGACCTTGACGCCTAACCGTCTGGAAGAAGCACAGTCTTCAAAGGTAACAAGCGTCGGATCCACGTAGGATCAATTTCTTCAGTGATGCTGAATCACTTTGGGTTTGTAGGGGTTTGGTTTTGGGTTTCCTCACTTGATGATTTTCGCTCAAAGTCCTCGGAGGATGGGTTGCTCTAAAATGACAAGTGTCAAGTTCTCTCGGAGCAGCCAACCAGCTAGTGGTTGTAGGGGGCGGCTATTTATAGCCTAGGGAGTAGCCCGACATGATAAGACATAAATGCCCCTCAATGATATGACCGTTAGGTGGATAAGATATTTTGGGACAGCTGGCGCGCAGCACAACAACGGTTTAAAATTTGACTCTCAAATTCCTCAGGGCTATCATGTTCCTCACTGTGTAGGTAATTCGCACTGACGAATTCCTAACTCCTCAGTCAGAAGAAATTCATCAGTGACCAGAAGAACTTCGTCTCTGTTACTGAAGAAAGTGACTGAACTGTATGAGATTTCCAAAGGCTTCACTCGAAGGGATTGGTAGGTGTAGGATTTTGAGTTGAGCATCACATGGAAAATTTTCCTTAGTATTTCCTCGACCCCCTTTAACAGTACGGTGTTTCCTATGACTCAAGAAAGAGAAAATGAAACTACGAAAACAAAAGTCTTCATGCTTCATGTTCCACAAATGAATACCAAGTCTTCAAGGTCACACCAATTTCTTCACTTTCAAAGTCTTCAGAAAGTCTTCAGAATATCAAAGTCTTCAGTTGAAGAACTTCATTTTTAGGGGTCGACTTTCTCTGTAAGTATCAAACTCCTCATAGACTTATAGACCTGTGTATACTCACAAACGCATTAGTCCCTTAACCTATAAGTCTTCAATACACCAAAACCACTAAGGGGCACTAGATGCACTTACAATCTCCCCCTTTTTGGTGATTGATGACAACATAGGTTAAGTTTTCAACGGGGATAAACATATGAAGTGTATACACTGATATTGAGGACTTTTATTACAAGATATAGTAGAACTCCCCCTGAAGATGTGCATAGTGAGGAATTTGCTTTTGAGGCAACGCACATTTGAAGAGTTGAATCATGGAGATCTCCCCCTATATCTTGTAATTCATACACGCATTTGATATATAATATGAAGAATTTGAAATGCATGATGAAATATGGTGCCTGATTAGATTCAGCATGCATGCAATGTCATTAATGAGGAATAAGCATGCAAAGCATAATGCAACAAAATTATCAGTGCACCATCGGGTTTAAGATTACAACTCGATCCAAATAAAAGTTTCAGAAGAACGAGAGTTGTAACTTTAAAAAATGCCCTTAATATAGACCCGCTTGAAGACTAACTCAGATTTCTCCCCCTTTATCATCAAATGACCAAAAGGATTGAAACTGAGGACTAACGCCCCTGAAGAATTTCAAGTCGATGGAGGAGCGCCAGCATTGTCGGGGTTGTTTGTTGTAGCAGGGCCTGCCACAGTGTCGTCCAAATCTTCATACTCATTAGTGTCATGCGATGAAGAATAAGAGCTGGCCACCAGTGGAGGAATTTTGACCTTCTTGAATTTCTTCGGAGGAGGTGCAGACCAGTCAAATTCTTCCTTGAGACCCATAGTCTTCATTTCTTCAGTGTTGTAGACATGACTGAGGACAGCCCAGGTGCGGTTGAAGGTTTCATGAAGGTAGTATTGGTTCTTCTTCACTGCATTGTGTGTTGAGGTCATATTGTGAAGAAGTGCACCAAACTGACGCTTTACCCATTTGTGATTGCGATCAACCTTCTGATGAAGACTGAGGAGTAACTCACGGTCAGTCATCACCCTGGGTGCTGTGGCTTGAGGATTTTGCTTGGCTGAGGTATTTGCGGCAGAGTCATGTGTGGCAGAATCATCATTGGTAGAGTAGGATGCAGCCTTGCAAAATTGACCATCCAATGGACGAATGCCTTCATCGATCACAGCAGTGGCCTTGCCTTTATCATCAGCTGATGAAACTGTCCGTTTGAGGACTTCAATGGGAGGCAAGTAGCTACCGTGGTTGAGAGTGTCAGCTTTGTAATTCAGTGAAGATCTTGCCCTGATGAATCTCATAATCCAAGGAGCATAGGGCTTCAGCTCGAATGGTGACATAGCAATATTGGCCAGAGTCCTCATGAAGAAATCATGGAAGTTGACGGGAACGCCATGAATGATGTTGAAAAGCATATTCTTCATGATGCCAACGACTTCTTCATCATTTGAGTCGTGGCCTTTGATAGGACTCATTGTCTTTGTCAGAATCCGATAGACAGTCCAAGGCACATAGAGTAATTCCTTGACGAGGAATTTGGTTTGTGGGGCCTGCCTTGGCTTCAAAGGCTTCATCAATACTTGCATATAGTGATCTGAAAGTTCTGGTTCGTTGTAGACACAGCGAGCACCATCAAGTGGAGGACTGAGAGGAAGGACACGAAGCAATTCAGTTGCTGGTGCCTTGTAGTGAGTGTTTTCAGACATCCAGTCCAACACCCATGAGTTCACGTCTTCGGCGTCTCCGGTGATGTGCAGAGTTGCATAAAATTGAAGAATGAGTTCTTCATTCCAGTCACAGATATCAATGCAGAAATTCAGAAGTCCTGCGTCGTGAAGAACACTGAGGACTGGTTCAAAGCCGGGCAGAGACTCCATGTCCACATGAGGAATATGTGCATGATCGAAGACTTTGTCTTTGTCGAAGAGCACTGAGGAATAGAAATTGGCTTGGCTGGCAGTCCAGAAATGCCTCTTCCTTATGTGAGCAGAATCATATGGATTATAATCAGTGAAGAATACGTGCTCGGCAAAGAAATCTTCAGCCTTGAACTTCTGTTTGCTTGAGAATGGATTCTTGGGCTTTGGCAGAGGGGTATCAGTGAGTTGCATCACCACCTCAGGAATTGTGAGCTCAGGTTCTTCAGGCTGAGGAATTTCTTGTTCCTCAACAGGTGCAGTCTGAGGATCAGCAGCAGCAGGTTCATCAGCACTAGTGGCTGGAATTTCTTCATGGACAGATGGAGTGGGATGAGTTTCTTCAAAGCCCATTTGAACTGTTGGTGCAGGGGACTGAGGTATCTGTTGGAGTGGGGTGAAGAGTGGAGAATTTGGATGCTGACTTTCCCAAAAGTCATCGTTCATCACTGGCGTTGTGCTTCCAATATCCACATCTTCTTCAAGTTCCTCAACACCGTCCTCTTCAGCTGTGAACTGAGGCATAGGCGAGGAAATGATTGGGGTTGAAGGGATTGCTTCCACTTTAATTTCTTCATCAACCTGCTCTGACGAAGCAGCAGAATGATGTTCTTCATCAGATCCGCTTGGGATCACATAGTCTTCTCCAAAAGGAACAAGGTCCTTTGATGGCATGGGGGAAATAGGAACAGCATCAATTGGATTTTCGAGTGAGCTGGTCGTCAGCTTCATTTTCTTCGCAGCCGAAGAGTTTGACGCAGCTGATGCCTTCCTTTTCTTCACTGCAGCTCGCTCTGCAGCCTTGGTCTTCTTCACATCGAATGCACATGGAAGAATTGGAGTTGGTGTAGGTGCAGATGGAGCTGAGGAATCCGGTTGATTTTCTTCAGGCGCAACTGATGCAGTTGCCCTGACTTCTTCAGTTTCTTCAGGTGCACCACTAGTGGATGCCCTGGCAATTTCTTCAGCGGCTGGAATTTCTTCACCAGCCCTGGAACGAGCATTTTCTTCAGCAGGCTGAAAGTCATCAGCGGTGCTGGCATGTTCTTCAGCAGGCTGAGCAGAGTCTGTAGCCTGAAGATTTTCTTGTTGCGATGGGGCTGCAACATTTGTGAATTTCTTCGTCAGATTGACGAATCTTACTTTAGCTCCTTGCCAATCAGCATAGTAGGCATCAAAGACTTTGCTGAGGGCTTGAATTTCTGACTAAGCCTGGAGAAGTTCCTCAGGTGTCATTCTGACAACGTTTTTCTTTAGGAGCTTCTCCTTTCTGTATTGAGATTTCTTGATCTCTCTTGCCTTCTCAAACTTCCATTTATCTTTAGTGATGAAATGGGACAACATATGACTCTGTCCAGAGGTCAGATGAAAATCAGGCATTGGGGTGTTTGGATCCTTGTGCCAGAGATCAATGTAATCGAGGATTTTCCTCGGATCCAACAGCAGTGGCACAGATGTGCCTTTGGCTCTAGCGGCCTTCACCTGTCTGTCTCTGATGATTTCTGCAAGTTCTTCATCAGAAGCTTCATCATCAGAAGGCACATGGAATACGACATGTTTCTTCTTTGGACTTGGCCGAGGACCTCGTCCAGCTGTTGCTTTGGTCTTCAACAGTGTGGGGCCAGATGATGAAATTGGTGCAGCTGAGGAACTTGCTAAAACACCAGAGGCAATTGAGAAACCAGCAGTCCTTTGACATGTAGCCAGATGCACAAGAGCTGAGGACTTTGAAGGAGCTGTTGAGGACTCTGGTGGAGCTGTGGCAGTGCGAGGAATTTGCCGTGAGGGCATTGCCGAGGAACTGGGTCGTGAGGGCGCTGTTGGTGAAGCACTTGGCTTACGAGCAGGCTTCTTTGGCATGGATTTCCTCGGTTTGACCGAGGCCTCAGTAGCAGTAGCAGTGGCAGAATCCTCATTGAATTTCTTCACTGCCTCCTTGGCTTGTCTTGCCAATTTAGCTTGGCGCTTAGCCCATTCTTCAGGAAAGTCCTCACCACGTTTGATGCTTGTGGGGTCAGCTACTTGGCCAGGTGCTAATGGAGCTCTTGGGCATGGAGGATTGAGGGTGAATTTCTTCATGTACTTTGGAGTCACATATCTGTATTCCCTCCATTCCCTTGCCCATCTCCGTTCAATCTTCTGAATGCGCACCTTGCACTGATTTTTGTTTTCTTTGCCAAATTTTGCTTCATCAGGTGTGCAATAGTTAGCATAAATTTCCTCAGGGATTTCAAACGCATTCATAACCTCAGGTTTCTTTCCTCCTTTCTGTGGCTTCTTACCGTCTGCCATATTCTTCAGTTGAGGAATTTGAACAATTGAGTTCTCTAAAGAAGTATGCAGTTTTTCTTCGAGGAACGCTGCAAATGAGTTAAGTTGATGAGAACCTAGTGATTCGGCAGCAGACATGAGTACCTGTGAACATAGTACAGGTGCGAGGAATTTGGAGAGGTCATATGCGTTTTGAGAAGATTTTTCGAAAAGAACAAGTTTTGAGGAATTTGACCAGATGAGCCTTGAGGAATTTCACTAAGCGTTTTTGTCTTAGGGTCCAGAGTTGTACAGATCGAAGATCCACACAATTGAGGAATCTTGAAGGAAAAAGATGCTTAGAGAAACTAATCAAGAGCATATAACGTGTGAGGTGTTCATATCTGTGAAGATTTGAATAATAAACACCTTTGAAGATTTTTAGGAAAGCTTGAGAATCAAAGCGAGTAATAAAAGTAACTTTTAATTACCCGAAGTGAAGAACACGACGAACTGAGAAGAACAGATGAGAAGTTTGTCAGGTTAGATCTCCCACGCCCTAACTTGGCAGAGGAAGACAACTACGGCGGCGGCGGAATGAAGATTTCTGCGGTCGGCGTGAGTACGACGGCGACGAGGTCGAGGCAGCGAAGCTCTTCCTCACCGGCGACGATGGAGTAGCGGCGGCGCTAGGGTTTGAGGAGCTCGAGCGAGAGAGAGAACGGTTGAGCGGAGTAAATGAAGTGAGGAAGGGGAGAGGGGTATTTATAGACACAGTGAAAAACTGTTCGCCCGAAGATTTAGGACGAACGTGCCCCTGACCATTCTCCTTCTCATGACATGTGTCACCCACGTACTGTGTAGTGGAGATCGTGTACGATCGTGGGTGAATACAATAATGCATCGTGGGATGCGGAACAGTTTGAGCGGCAAAACCGAAAATTTGGATAAGATTTGTTTTAAAGTTTCGTTCGCAATTTCTTCAGCTGATAAGGACACAGTGAAGATTTTGAACGAGTTTCAAATAGAACGCACATGAAGAATTTGTGAATAGATTGGGTTGAGTATAGCATAGAGGGGGAAGGGTCCGATCACATTCACTTAGCAGAAGAAGCAACTTGAAGAAATAGCTATAAGTGAATGTTGTAGAGGACATAAACTCTTATATATATATAGCCAATGAAGAAAAACAAAGGAAACAGTGAAGATTTTGAAAAGTTAAAGAATTTGAAAAACTGAAGAATTTCAAAACTGAGAAAAAAAACTCAAATTGAAGATTTCCAACTTTTTGTGGTGGCGTGACCCACCGTATAAGAATGATGATTTCAGACACCGAGTACAATTGTCGTAGGGTTCTGAGAATCAAATTCTTCATTAATTTCTTCACACTTAGAGTGTTATTCTTCATTGATTGAAGAAAAACGTTTCTTCATGTGTTGCACATCTAAGTCATCAATTTTGCATAAGTGTTAGGATGTGTGTCCTTTTCAAAGAACATTCGAAGATTCTAAGATATTTAGCTCACACCGCAACTTGCTAAATCTCTTCTCATCCAAGGGCCTAGTGAAGATATCAGCTAGCTGTTCTTCAGTCTTCACGTGCTCGATGGAGATGTCGCCCTTCAACACATGATCACGAAGAAAATGATGACGAATTTGAATGTGCTTTGTCTTCGAGTGCTGAACTGGGTTGTGAGCAATCTTGATGGCACTCTCATTGTCGCAGAGGAGAGGCACATTCTTCACGTTGATGCCATAGTCCTTGAGTGTTTGCTTCATCCAAAGCAGTTGAGCACAGCAAGAGCCAGCAACAATGTATTCAGCTTCTGTAGTGGACAGTGATACGCAGTTCTGTTTCTTCGAGGACCAACAGACCAAAGATTGTCCGAGGAAATGACAAGTGCCAGAAGTTGACTTGCGGTCCACATGATCACCAGCATAGTCAGAGTCAGAATATCCAATGAGATCAAAAGCAGAGCCCTTGGGGTACCATAATCCTAGTGTTGGTGTGTGAGCTAGATATCGAAGAATATGCGTCACAGCCTTATGGTGTGATTCCTTCGGTGCAGCTTGAAATCGGGCACACATGCAAACACTAAGCATTATATCTGGCCTAGATGCACATAAGTACAATAAAGAACCAATCATGGAGCGGTATACCTTGTGATCGAAGTCAATACCATTTTCATCAGTGCACAGATGGCCATTTGTGGGCATAGGAATTTTGACGCCTTTGCAATCTTGCATGCCGAATTTCCTCAGTACATCTTTGAGGTATTTCTCCTGAGATATGAATATGCCATTGCGCTGCTGACGAATTTGAAGACCTAAGAAGAATTTCAACTCTCCCATCATAGACATTTGATATTCTTCACTCATCATATAGGCAAATTCATCACTATAATGTTGGTCAGTACAGCCAAAGATAATATCATCAACATATATTTGGCACACAAACAGTTCACCATCATAAGATTTAGTAAAGAGAGTACGATCGAGTGAACCGGGTGTGAAGCCATTCTTCACGAAGAATTCCTTCAATGTATCATACCACGCCCGAGGGGCTTGCTTGAGGCCATAGAGGGCCTTATTGAGTCTAAAGACTTTGTCAGGATTCTTTGGATCTTCATAACCTGGGGGTTGAGCAACATATACTTCTTCCTCAAGCTTACCATTGAGGAATGCACTTTTCACATCCATTTAATATAAGATGATATCATGATGGTTAGCATAAGCAAGTAATATGCGAATAGCCTCAAGTCTAGCAACAGGTGCAAAAGTTTCATCGAAATCAATTCCTTCAACCTGTGTGTAGCCTTGAGCTACCAGTCGTGCCTTATTCCTCACCACAAGGCCATTTTCATCTTGCTTGTTGCGGTAGATCCACTTTGTGCCAATGATATTATGCTTGCAAGGATCTGGACGTTTGACCAGTTCCCAGACATTGTTGAGCTCGAACTGATGTAATTCTTCTTGCATAGCCTGAATCCACTCTGGCTCCAGAAATGCTTCATCTACCTTAGTGGGCTCTGTGATAGAGACAAAAGCATAGTGCCCACAAAAGTTAGATAAATGTGAAGCTTTTGAGTGTGTGAGAGGACCTGGCGCTTCAATGTCATCGATGATCTTGTCAACTTGAACTTCTTTTGCAACGCGAGGATGAGCTGGTTGTCGTCGAGGTATTTGATCATTTTCCTTAGCACCATTGTCTTCAGCATTATTTTCAGGTGCATCAGCTTGACGTTCTTCGTGTACTGGAATGAATTCTTCAGCAAATTCTTCAGTAAGAATGACATCCTCAGTTGCCTTGAACTTGATAGAATCCTCAGGTGCTGGTTCATCTAACACAGAAGGTAGGTGCTCTCTTTGCGAGCCATTAGTTTCATCGAACCGCACGTCTACAGTTTCAACAACCTTGTGAAGAGCATTGTTGAAGACTCTGTAGGTGTGCGAGTCCTTTCCGTAACCAAGCATAAAACCTTCATGTGCTTTCGGTGCAAATTTAGAATTGTGGTGAGGATCTCTAATCCAACATTTGGCACTAAAGACTTTGAAATAACTCACATTGGGTTTCTTGTCAGTGAGGAGTTCATAGGCCGTCTTCTTGAAGAATTTGTGAAGATATACTCTGTTGATGATGTGGCACGCAGTATCAATTGCATCAATCCAAAAATGATGAGGCGTTTTGTATTCATCAAGCATAGTGCGAGCCATCTCAACAAGAGTTCGGTTCTTGCGCTCCATGATGCCATTTTGCTGAGGAGTATAAGGAGCAGATAACTCATGAGTAATACCAAGTTCATCAAGATAGTCATCAAGACCGGAATTCTTGAACTCAGTTCCATTGTCACTTCTGATGTGCTTGATCTTCACACCAAAGCTGATTGAAGCCCTCGAGGAAAATCGTTTGAAGACTTCCTGCACTTCATGTTTGTAAGTAACAATGTGTACCCATGTATATCGAGAGTAATCATCAACAATGACAAAACCATATAGAGATGCAGCATTTGTGACTGCTGAGTAATGATTAGGTCCAAAGAGGTCCATGTGAAGCAATTCGAATGGACGAGTAGTGGTCATGATAGTCTTCGCTGGATGCTTGGCCTTGGTCATTTTTCCAGCTTCACAGGCTCCGCATAAGTGATCCTTGAGGAATTTGACATTCTCAATGCCAATGACATGCTTCTTCTTCGCAAGCGTGTGCAAATTCCTCATGCCTGCGTGACCAAGTCGTCGATGCCATAGCCAGCCTTCTGAAGCTTTTGCAAGTAGACACACGGCTGGTTGTGGTCCTGTAGAGAAATCAACAATATACAAATCTCCTCTCCTAAAGCCTTCGAAGACTTTCGAATTGTCAGCTTCCATAATCAAAACACAGCGATACTTGCCAAAGACAAAAACCATATCAAGATCACAAAGCATTGAGACTGACATGAGGTTGTAT
Organism: Triticum dicoccoides; assembly: GCF_002162155.2. Classification (NCBI taxonomy): domain Eukaryota; kingdom Viridiplantae; phylum Streptophyta; class Magnoliopsida; order Poales; family Poaceae; genus Triticum; species Triticum dicoccoides. The sequence continues at coordinate 616,480,072 of NC_041383.1, forward strand.
CCTAAGGACTCAACAAGCATGACTTTGTCCATGTGTTTATCCTTAGAGATCGCAACCTTACCAAGACCCAATACCTGACTTTTGCCTTTGTCAGCAAAGATGATGTGCTTTAGATGAGACGGTGATAAGGGAGCATCCATCAAAAGATTCTTGTCACCAGTCATGTGATTTGTACATCCACTATCAAGGACCCATTCGGTGGTTTTGGGTTGATCATCCTGCAGATGAATTAGTGTAACTTAAAATCTCATATGCTTCATCAATGAAGAATATGATATCAAGTTCATCAGATGAATTTCATCAAGCAGTAAACAGATATAGAAATAGGAGGACGTGTGAAATGGAAGTTCATTTCATCATGATTAGCCTGCGTCCTTTCAGGCAATTTTGTCAGGTCCCTAGCAAATTCTTCAAACGTTAAAGCACGTCTGGAGACCTGACCCTGCAGAAGAGATTAGTTCTTTTTCTTCACCACCCACATCTGAAGGGGTGGCAAAGAGTTCATCACTCTGCGAGCACCATAAGAGAATGGTGGCATAGAGGCCAAACCATTTCGTTTCACATAAGAGGGGTTAGAGTAAGCATATGAATAAGCAGAAAAATTCTTCGAGGACTTATGAACATAATGATTTGAAAAATAATGTGCATGTTCATAGCCCTTAGCTCTACCCTGCGAAACAGAGTTGTTAGCACGATGATTATCATATGAGGACTTTGATCCATTTGAGGAATTTGATCCACGTGAGGAATTTGGTCCATATGAGGACTTGGATCCATTTGAGGAATTTGATCCACGTGAAGAGTTTGATCTGGGGTTCCTGTTCTTCACAGGTGGTGTCATGAGGACATTCACCTGAAGACTTTCAACATAACTTTTGGGAACCCAAATTTTCTTCATAGGGGAACCGTTCCTGCAGTTAGTCCCAACATATCTAGCAAATACTTCACCATTCTGATTTTTGAACAGTTTATAGTTGGAGTCAAATGACTCATCAGAAGAATGAGAAGATTCACATGTAAAGCCAGATAAGTTAGATGGATCAACTTGAGGTCCCTTTGCAGTAACCCATGAGGTTTTGGGGTACTGCTCAGGTTTCCAATATGTTCCGTCAGCATTGAGTTTCCTCTCAAAAGCAATACCCTCTTTCCTAGGGTTTCTGTTGAGGATCTGCTTTTTGAGCACATCACAAAGAATCTGATGCCCCTTGAGGCTTTTGTACATGTCTCTTGTGTACAATTCCTTCAGCCCTGCATCGTTAGTGATACTAGCAATGTCCTCAGATGAGGAATTAGTGATAGCAGAGGCAGGTGAAGAATTTGTAACCGTTGAAGCATTTGAACATTCAGGTGAAGAATTAGCAGATTCACGTTTAATGCACTTTAAGCATGGAGGAACAAATTCCTCCTGAGAAGCGTTGATTTGTTGAGCTAGTAATGAATCGCGCTCCTTCTGAAGATCTTCATAACTCACTCTTAGCTTCTCAAGATCTTGCTTTCTTTGAAGAAATTCATAAGAAAGTTTCTCATGATCAGATAAGAGAGTGTTATGATGACTTTGAAGGTTATCAAACCTAGACTGAAGTCTCTGAAGATTTTCAGTCAGGGCTTTAGTGCGATCCATTTCTTCACCTAACATATCATCACTTTTATCTAGCATGTTTTGAACCTTTTCCAAGGCATGTTGTTGTTTGGTTGCAATGCAAACAAGTTTGGTATAGCTAGGTTCAATATCATCATCAGATTCATCATCATCAGATTCACAGTCACTGAATTCAGATGAGGAACATTCGGTTACCTCGTCACCTTTTGCCATGAGACATGATGCAGAAGATGATGATTCTGGTTCGAAAGTCATCGTTTTGAGAGATTCCTTGAAGTCCTCAAACCAAGGATCATGATGGGTTTGATGACCTTCATAGACATCAGAGATTCGGTCCCAGATAAGCTTTGCATTGCAAAGATGCATAATGAGCCTAAATTGATTTCTGGATAGGCAGGAACAGATGATATCCTTCGCCAAGATGTCAAGTCGAGTGTACTTGCGAATATCATCAGCATCCGCCATCTTGCATAGAAAAGTAAGACCAATCTCAGTGACGGTCCACAACTCGCTGTTCATTGCCATGAGGCGCTTCCTCATCATGGCCTTCCACTTGGGATAATCATGACCGTCAAAGATAGGGCATGTCACTTTCTTCATACCTGTGGTCGACATAACTAAAACTCCAGGCGGTTAAACCAAAGTCACACAGAACAAGGGAGTACCTTGCTCTGATACCAATTGAAAGTGCGTTATGTCGACTAGAGGGGGGGTGAATAGGCGATTTTTATGAATTCTTCACTGAGGAATTTGCCGGTGAGGAAATTCCTTAGTTAAGAACTATTAGCAGCGGAATAAGTACTCAGAAGTAAGCATAACAGAATACAAGCATGGTCACCATGATGAAATGAAGACTAGCATAGAGTACAGAAAGCGTAATCACAGGATAACACAAGATGAAGACAAACAGACTGAAGAAATTGAACTGAGGAAATTGAGAAAGTCTTCAGTCAAAGTCTTCAAACACAGATATGAACAAACACTCAACACAGTAATGAGGAAATGAAAGGGTTGAGGAAATAGAACCAGTTAGGTTGGTGAAGACAATGATTTGGTAGACCAGTTCCAATTGCTGTCTCAGTTGTACGTCTGGTTGGAGCGGCTGAGTATTTAAACTCAAGGACACGCAGTCCCGGACACCCAGTCTCTGAGCACGCAGCTCAGGACACCCAGTCCTCACTGTATTCTCCTTGAACTAAGATCACGCAGATCTCGTCCAATCACTTGTGGTAAGTCTTCAGGCGACTTCCAAACCTTCACAGACTTGGTCAATCGGCAATCCACAATTCCTCTTGGATGCTCTAGACCTTGACGCCTAACCGTCTGGAAGAAGCACAGTCTTCAAAGGTAACAAGCGTCGGATCCACGCAGGATAAATTTCTTCAGTGATGCTCAATCACTTTGGGTTTGTAGGGGTTTGGTTTTGGGTTTCCTCACTTGATGATTTTCGCTCAAAGTCCTCGGAGGATGGGTTGCTCTCAAATGACAAGTGTCAAGTTCTCTCGGAGCAGCCAACCAGCTAGTGGTTGTAGGGGGCGGCTATTTATAGCCTAGGGAGCAGCCTGACATGATAAGACATAAATGCCCCTCAATGATATGACCGTTAGGTGGATAAGATATTTTGGGACAGCTGGCGCGCAGCACAGCAACGGGCGGAAATTTGACTCTCAAATTCCTCAGGGCTATCATGTTCCTCACTGTGTAGGTAATTCACTATGACGAATTCCTAACTCCTCAGTCAGAACAAATTCATCAGTGACCAGAAGAACTTCGTCTCTGTTACTGAAGAAAGTGACTGAACTGTATGATATTTCCAAAGGCTTCACTCGAAGGGATTGGTAGGTGTAGGATTTTGAGTTGAGCATCACATGGAAATTTTTCCTTAGTATTTCCTCGACCCCCTTTAACAGTACGGTGTTTCCTATGACTCAAGAAAGAGAAAATGAAACTACGAAAACAAAAGTCTTCACGCTTCATGTTCCACAAATGAATACCAAGTCTTCAAGGTCACACCAATTTCTTCACTTTCAAAGTCTTCAGAAAGTCTTCAGAATATCAAAGTCTTCAGTTGAAGAACTTCATTTTTAGGGGTCGACTTTCTCTGTAAGTATCAAACTCCTCATAGACTTATAGACCTGTGTATACTCACAAACGCATTAGTCCCTTAACCTATAAGTCTTCAATACACCAAAATCACTAAGGGGCACTAGATGCACTTACAATTGACCGCGCAGGGCAGGGCGCGGTGCAGCGAGAAGGACGGCGCGGGGGAGCCCCATGCGGCGCGGACGAGCTCGGCGACGCGGTCGAGCCACTCTTCATAAACATCGTCGACTGGGCGGTAGCACAGGAGCTCGTTTGCCATGATGAGCGCAGCCCGAGCCTCCATGGCTGCGCGGGGCGCGCGGGACGAAGAACCAGCCGGGGCGAGTGAGGGAGTGGCAGTGCGGCCGTCTCGCCTCATGGATGGATGCTGGGACGATGCTTGCTGCTCGTTCCCCACCGGGCCGGTGGCGGCGTTGACAGCGGGCGACGGGGTACGACGGGGGTGGCTGCCGACGGGGGCCGTTTGGGCGACGCGGGAAGCGAGAGCGGCTCGGCTCTCGGCGTGGGCCTGACGAGCGTCTGACATGGACGCGATGGTCGGTGAAGAACAGGGCGGCGGAAGGCGAATTCCGGCGCACCCCTACCTGGCGCGCCAAATGTCGGATTTCGGGTTCCGGCAGCCCCTCTAGGTTTGAACACTGGGGTGCGCGCGGAGATTTCACCCTCTGCCTACCTACACCTCACCGCCTCGCTATGATCTAAGCAATCAAAGGAACAACACAATAGACACAGGGTTTATACTGGTTCGGGCCACCATTGTGGTGTAATACCCTACTCGAGTGTGTGGTGTGGTGGATTGCCTCTTGGGTTGATGATGAACAATACAAGGAAGAACAGCCTCGCAAGGGTCTGTCCTTGGCTAGTGCGATGAACTGCTAGGGGGAGTTCAGCCGCTCTCTCTACTGGTTTCCTGGTGAGGATCCTCTTGTTCGTCTATCTTGTGGTGGCTAGTCCTATTTATAGGCAAAGGCCCTAGGCGTCTTCCCAAATATTGAGCGGGAAGGGCGCCAACAATTGGCCATTTTGAAGGGGAACATCTAGTACACTTATCCTAACTAAAGTTGGTCCTCGCCTGCTAAAGGCTCTGGTGGTGACACCGTCTTGGGCTCCACGATGACCTCCATCCTGCCGTTCTGCTGGTCTTGGTCTTCTTGCACCGAAATGGATGCCTTTGCTGGATGCTCTCGCCTGCGCTTGCTCCCTTTGCACCAAAGAGGAAAGAAGGACACTACACAGGCCGGCGCCCGCCTGGCGCCCTTGGTCGTCATGGCTTGCGTCATGGGCACCTCGCGAGGTACCCCGCCTTGATCTCTCCGCCTCCTCGCGAGCCAGCCTGACGAGGCCGCGCCTGAGGAAGCCTCATGTTGTCCGCCCCGCGAGGCTTGGCCCCTCGCGAGGGTCTTGAGCTCGTGCTGATGAAGATGGGCCATGCTGGGCCGCCCCTTGAGCCACGCCGCAGGCCGCAGGCAGGCAAGTCTGGGGACCCCCGTTCCCAGAACGCCGACACGCATGGCACTCCCGAGGGGAGGCGTTGCGATGGTGCCGGACACTGACCTCTGAGCTCCCTGAGGTTGATACGCCTGTGGGCCGCCCTCAGTTGTTGATCACCAACGCGGAGCATAGTGCTTCCGTATGTACGGGCATAGCCGCTCCTCGGCAGTGTCGTCAGCCAGCACGGAGCATGGTTCTTCCACTGGTGCGTGGGAGGGGGCTCCCCTCCGGGAGGAGCCCCCGGGGCGTGTACAGCCCCGCCCTGACACGTGGCGGACACGGTAGGGCTAGGAGAGGTGTATCTGGGCACCCGTGAGCCAGCGTGGGACTCATGAGGCCCTACCTCGAGGCGGGTTGCGCCTGGCTCTGGGCCTTTATCAATGGTATGTTCCTGCAAGGTGGTAAGAATGCAAATGCTCTACATCCTCAGGTCCCGGCCCTCGAGAGAGCTCAACCGCCGCTGGTATGCCAGGTCGCGATGCCGTGGGTCAAGGCCAGGGGGTGAGGGCTGGAGAACCAGTAAGAGCCCATGAGTCACGATGCTCAGGCACCCCCCTTTTAACGTGCAAGCGCTTTGCATGAGAGTGGAGAGGTCCGTGATAAGCAGCAGATGATAACCATGGGAATCAGGTTAAGTGCGGAGGAGCAAATCCATTTAGATAGATGCGGAAAAAGCAAACGCCACTGGGTCAGGCCCGAGCGGCTTCGGGATAATGCAGCCCGAGGGGCGCCCCCAATAAGGTAAGCAAGAACATGAGCAAAACGGATACATGCCGCAGGGACAGACCCTCGCGACCTGGGAATGATGCAGCCATGTGGGTGCTCCTAGCTGAAAATGGAACTTGAAAGATGTCACCTGATACCGTTGGAGACGAAGGGATGCTGAAGTAGCGGACGACCCATGGTGAGGAAGCCGATCCTCACGAGCTCCTGGGACCAGGAGCCTCGGGAGGCTCCGGGGGCATAGGTGGATTTTCGAGGGCCATCTCCATCTCCGCTAGGACCGCACGATGCCTGACCTCCTGAGCCTCCAGAATGCTCCTCAGCAGGCGCTGATGAGTGGCAACTGCGTTCGGTAGGCCGAAAGGGATGCAAACGTAGCTATGAGGTGGATCCTCGCAATGCCCCACACGCGAAGGCCAGAGGCGCTCCTGAGACGTGGCTCGATTGAGCCCTGGCACATCGATGCAGACACGCAGCCCGCCATCCTCGCCTGGATGGGGGGTTGCGGCAGGTAGGCGGCAGCTGCCACGCATGACTCTTGACTCTTGTAGCTCCTAAGTGTTTCTCGCGATGAACTCCTGAGGGTTTGGCCCTCCTTGCCTCATACCTTCCTGAGGGAAACGCGCCTTGAAGCACGCCTTCAAGTGGTGCCCGAGCGCCTCCCTCGTGAGCTTGGCAAAGTCGGTGGCTCTCCAAGAAAGAGCCCCCGAGCCCTGCCCGAGGAGGGCGCTGGGCGCGCCTTCCTATGCGACAGAGGGTGGCGCCCCCTGAACGGGCGTGAATCCTGATGCAACGCCTTCGGGGGTACCCGCCTCCTGATGGCTTGGGCCAGGCAAAGCCTTCTCCTTCTTAGGGACCGCCTCGGGAAGTCTCCCGCTCCTGTGATATGGGTCTTTGATTGCCGCGGCTTGGAAGGCACGCTCGAGAGAACACACTGCATCCCTTTCCTCACAGGGTAGTATGATGACTCCACCGCTTCCTGGCATCTTGAGGACATTGTAGCCATGGTGAGTCACTGCCATGAACTTGGCCAGGGCTAGGTACCCGAGGATGGCATTATATGGCAGGCAAATGTGGGCAACGTCGAAGTAAATGAACTCGGTGCGGTAGTTGTTGCGCTGCCCAAAGGTGACTGGAAGGCGAACATGCCCTATCAAAACGGTGGAACCGTCAGTGACTCCAGAGAAAGGCTTGGTCGGCTGAAGCTGATCATATGGCACTAGGAGATTGTTGAATGTCTCGACGCACAGGATGTTGAGTCTCGCTCCACCATCGATGAAGGTCCTGGTGACTTGCACATTGCTGATGACTGGGGAACAAAGCATCGGGAGGACTCCGTCCGTTTCTGCGCACTTGAGCTGATCCGCTGAGCTGAACGTGATAGCGCATGCAGACCACCTAAGAGGGCGCGTGGCCTCAAGCTTGGGGAGGACTGCATTCACCTCCCGAGCAAACTGCTTGAAGATGCGCTGTGAGGCTGGGGCCTGGGCGCCGCCCAAGATGCAAGCGATTGCGCGCAGCTCCTGGAAGCCCCGAGCCCCCTCGTCCTGATGTTGGTCTTCATTCCTCCTTGGCGGTGGTGGCAGAGGAGGGAGGCCTGCGTTGCCGTGCGGGCGATCCTCACGAGGCTGATCCCTCCAACCTCCCTCGCGAGGCTAGTCCTGCCAGCGGTCCTCACGAGGTCAGTCACGCCACCCTTGGCAAGGGCCACGGTCTTCCCACCGTCCTCCACCTCTTCCTCCTCCTCGGCCATAGCCCCGATCGTTGCGCTCGGGACGTCGGCCGATAGCCCATCTCGTACGGCTCTGAGCTCTTGGCATTCGTTGGTGTTGTGGGTGTGGAGGTCGTGGTACACGCAGTACCGGCTACCCTTGGAGGACTCAGGCTGATCCCTGCCTCGCTTGGTGTCTGGCTCTGCTGCGAGCACAACAGCTCCCTTACGCTTCATGTCCTTGACCTTGGGCTTCTTCTCTTCTGGATCGGCAGCCGGAAGCTCGAGGAGGGAGAGGCGCCCTTCCTCAGCCTTGGCACACTTCGTCACCAAGTTGAACAGCTCCAGGGATGTGCACAGGTCTTCATGGATTGCTAGATCCTCTTTCATCTTGATGTCACGCACGCCATCGGAGAAGGCTGAGATGATGGCTTCCTTGGTCACCCTGGGGATCTTGAGGCGAGCATTGTTGAAGCGCTGGATGTACTTCTGCAGGGTCTCTCCTGGCTGTTGATTGAAGTGGCGCAGGTCACTCATGGCCGGGGGCCGGTCACGAGTGCCTTGGAAGTTGGCGATGAAGCGAGTGCGCATCTCGTCCCAGGAGGAGATCGTGCCAGGAGCCAGGTTCAGGAGCTAGGTGCGGGCACCGTCCTTGAGCGCCATGGGAAACCAATTCGCCATGACCTTTTCGTCCCTGTTGGCGGCTTCGATGCTCGACTCGTAGAGCTGTAGGAACTCCGCGGGGTCTGCAGTGTTGTCGTAGCGAGGGGGCAAGTCAGGCTTGAACTTGCATGGCCATGCGACACTGCGTAGCTCGGGGGTGAAGGCGCGGCAGCCTGCGGTGGCCACTGGAGCCCTTTGCTGGTGCTGAGCTTGCTCCTGGAAATTCCCACGCGCCGCCGCTTGGAGCAACGCGGGGTCTTGACGTGGTGGCGCAGGGATGCGTTCATGGCGCATCGGTGCTGGGAGCACGCGGGCACCTTCTCGGGGTGAGGGATTTCTTGACAACTCCTCTCTTGTCGCGCAGGCACCGGAAGCGGTGGGTCTTGTCCTGGGGCCGCGTGCCTTGGAGCCAAGGCACCTTCTTGGGGAGGAGGTGGCGGAGGCACCTCTTGATCCACGCCTCCTGCGCAGGATGGAGAGCAAGGCAGCAAGAGAGATGGCATAGGAGAGCCCCTGCGGCGCTAACGAGCTCGGTGATGCGAGCGAGCCACTCGTCGTAGAGGTCGTCAATGGGATGGTAGCGCAGGAGCTCACGTGCCAAGAGCAGCACAGCATGCGTGTCCGTGGGGGCGCGACAGGCGTAGGAGGACGAACCGGCTAGAGTGAGCGATGGGGTGACGGTGCGGCCTTCCCGCTGCACCGAAGGATGCTGGGACGAGGTCTGCTGCTCGTTCCCCGCCGGGCCGGTGGCGGCGTTGGCGGAAGGCGACGGGGAACGATGGGGGCGTCTACCGACGGGCACCGTCTGGGCGACGCGGGTGGCAAGAGCAGCCCGACGCTCGGGGCGAGCTTGACGAGCGTCAGCCATGGATACGATGGAAGATCACACGCGACTAGCGGAAGAAAGATTCCGGCACACCCCTACCTGGCACGCCAAATGTCGGATTTCGGGTTCCAGCAGACCCTTGAGGTTCGAACTCTGGGGTGCGCATGAAGATCTTTCCCCTACTGACTCGCATCTCGAGGCCTCGCAAGGAATCTAGGCTAGAAAGAAGAACACACAAGGGACACGAGGTTTATACTGGTTCAGGCCACCATTGTGGTGTAATACCCTACTCTAGTGTGTGGTGTGGTGGATTGCCTCAGGGCTGATGATGAACAATACAAAGGGAGAACAGCCTCACGAGGGGCTGTTCTTGAGCTGGTGCGATGAACTGCTTTGGTGAGTTCAGTCGCCTCTCTCTAGTCTATGCGCAATCTGATCCTCTATTGATCGATCTCTCCTCCCTGTAGTGGCTAGTCCTATTTATAGAGGGAGGCCCTGGGCCTCTTCCCAAATAATGAGTAGGAAGGGCGCCAACAATTGGCCATTTTGAAGGGGAACATCTAGTACACTTATCCTGACTAAAGTTGGTCTTCGACTGCCAAAGACTCTGGTGGTGACGCCGTCCTGGGCTCCACGATGACTTCCATCCTGCCGCTCTGCTGGTCTTGGTCTTGTTGCACCAAAACGGTAACCTTTGCCTGATGCCTTGGACCATGCTTGCCCCCTTTGCACCAAAGGGGAAACAAGGACACTGCGCAGGTCGGCTCCCGCCTAGGGCCCGCCTGGTCTCGATCGTCATGACTTGCATCACGGGCTCCTCGCGAGGTGCCCTGCCTTGATCTCTCTGCCTCCTCGCGAGCCTACCTGACGAGGCTGCTCCTAAAGAAGCTTCCTGTCGTCTGCCCCGCGAGGCTTGGCCCCTCGCGAGGGTCTTGAGCTTGAGCTGATGAAGCTGGGCTGCACTGGGCCTTCGCTTGAGCCACGCCATAGGTCGCAGGCAGGCAAGTCTGGGGACCCCTGTTCCCAGAACGCCGACACCACCTGAGGGAGTCCTGGACTAGGGGGTGTCCGTATAGCCGAACTATCATCATTGGCCGGACTCCAAGACTATGAAGATACAAGATTGAAGACTTCGTCCCGTGTCCGGATGGGACTTTCCTTGGCATGGAAGGCAAGCTTGGCGATACGGATATGTAGATCTCCTACCATTGTAACTGACTCTGTGTAACTCTAGCCCTCTCCGGTGTCTATATAAACCGGATGGCTTTAGTCCATAGGATGAACAACAATCATACCATAGGCTAGCTTCTAGGGTTTAGCCTCCTTGATCTCGTGGTAGATCCACTCTTGTAACACACATCATCAATATTAATCAAGCAGGACGTAGGGTTTTACCTCCATCAAGAGGGCCCGAACCTGGGTAAAACATCATGTCCCTTGTCTCCTATTACCATCCGCCTAGACGCACAGTTCGGGACCCCCTACCCGAGATCCGCCGGTTTTGACACCGGCATTGGTGCTTTCATTGAGAGTTCCTTTGTGTCGTCACCGATAGGCTCGATGGCTTCTTCGATCATCAACAACGATGCAGTCCAGGGTGAAACCTTCCTCCCCGGACAGATCTTCGTGTTCGGTGGCTTTGCACTGCGGGCCAATTCGCTTGGCAATCTGGAGCAGATCGAAAGCTACGCCCCTGGCCGTCAGGTCATATTTGGAATTTGAACTTCACGGCTGACATCCGCGGGGACTTGATCTTCGATGGATTCGAGCCACAGCCAAGCGCGCCGCACTGTCTCGACGGGCATGATTTAGCTCTGCAGCCGGACAGTACCCTGGAGGCCGCACTCGAGCCCGCTCCGATCTTCAATTCAGAGCCGGCCGCGGAGATCGAGGACGGATGGCTAGACACCGCCTCGGGGGCTGCAACCTCTACGGTGATAGAGCCGAACACTGACCTTGTCCCTCATGAAACTTGTGACTCCGAGGTGCCGGACTCCTTGCCGGACTCCGAACCTCCCGCGCCCCCTTCAATCGAATCCGGTTGGGCGCCGGTCATGGAGTTCACCGGTGCGGACATCTTTCAACACTCACATTTCGGCGACATCCTGAGTTCGCTAAAGTATCTCTCGTTATCAGGAGAGCCCTGGCCGGACTGCGGTCAGGACGGTTGGGATGCGGACGATGAAGAAATTCAACGCCCACCCACCACCCACTTAGTAGCCACTGTCGACGATATAACCGACACGCTAGACTTCGACTCCGAAGACATCAACGGTATGGACGACGATGCCGGAGACGACCAAGAACCAGCGCCTATCGGGCACTGGAAAGCCACCCCAACTCACGACGTATATATGGTGGATACACCAAAAGGAAGCGATAATGAAGAACAACGGGACGTGGCGAAGGACAACTCCGCCAATAAACAACCAAAACGGCGATGCAAGCGCCGCCCAAAGTACCGCCTCGATAAAAATGGCACCCATATGGACCCGGCCCTAGAGCAGGGCGAAGCAGTGGACGGCGAACATGCCACCGAGCAACCATCCGAACCGGATGAACTGGACAAGCAACCCATCCCCGGCAAAAACAAGAGCATAGCCGACCTCACGCCGAACATATCGCCAGAGCATAAGAACCTTCATAAAAGGCTCGTCGCCACTGCAAGAAGTTTGAAGGAGCAAAAGCGGAAGCTCAAAACAGCGGAGGACGCACTTAGAATGAGATGGAGCAAAGTACTCAATACCGCAGATAAATATGGTGCTAGTAATCAGGCAAAAAGCTACCCGAAGCGCAAGCTGTTGCCCGAATTTGACGAGGAGGCCTTAGAGCCCCCGCAGTCAAAAAAGAAAGAGGCCGCCTGGCCGGATAGATGACCAGATGACAGGCTAAGAGCAGCAACGGGCGCCGCACACAAGCCGGCATGCGATCTGCATAAAGATCCTCGGAAAAAGGATGACCCGGTCAGGTCTATCTATGGGCCAAAAAAGAAGACTCCAGGAAGCAACACAACCCGCCGAGCGTTTGAAGACAACGGCACACCCAAATACAGGGGCGCCGCACACCCACTATGTTTCACCGATGAGGTACTGGATCATGAATTTCCAGCGGGATTCAAACCCGTAAACATAGAGGCATATGACAAAACAACAGACCCCGGAGTCTGGATTGAAGATTATATCCTACACATACATATGGCCACAGGAGACGATCTCCACGCCATAAAATACCTACCCCTCAAGCTCAAAGGGCCAGCTCGGCATTGGCTCAAAAGCCTCCCAAAAAATACCATCGGAAGTTGGGAAGAGCTCGAGGATGCGTTTCGAGCAAATTTTCAGGGGACTTATGTCCGCCCCCCAGATGCAGACGATTTAAGTCACATAACTCAACAGCCCGGAGAGTCAGCATGCAAATTCTGGAACAGGTTCCTCACCAAAAAGAACCAAATAGTCGATTGTCCGGACGCCGAAGCCTTAGCAGCCTTTAAGCACAACATCCGAGACGAATGGCTCGCCAGACACCTCGGCCAGGAAAAATCAAGAACAATGGCCGCACTAACAAGCCTCATGACCCGCTTTTGCGCAGGGGAGGACAGCTGACTGGCTAGATGCAGCACCAGCGACCCGAGTACATCCGAAGTCAGGGATGGAAATGGGAAATCACGACGCAGGAAAGATCAGCGCCGGAATAAGGAAAATGGCCCAAATAGCACGGCGGTCAACACCGGATTCAAAAGCTCTCGGCCGAATAACAAAATAGTGCCCCTCAAGGACAACAGGGACGAGCTATCCAACCTAAACAAAATTCTGGATAGGCTATGTCAAATACATAGTACCTCCGGGAAGCCTGCAAACCATACCCACAGAGATTGTTGCGTCTTCAAGCAGTCCGGACGACTTAACACCAAACGCAAGGGGCTCGACACACAAAGCAAAGACGACGACGAACCCCACAAGTAGCACGCCGGAAAACAGAAGACTTTCCCACTAGAAGTCAAAATAGTGAACTCACTTCATGTGATAACATGAAAACACGGTGCAGCACCTGCCATACCAGGACACCGTCCGCAGAATGGGGATAGACCCTACCAAAATTCGCCGTAGCAGCATTTCCTTCAAAGGAGTGGTGCCAGGCCTTTAAGACAATTAAACAGGCTCTGTACCACTAGAGGTTGTGTTCGGTTTATCCGACAACCTCCGTCGCGAAAAGCTCACTCTCCATATCGCCCCATTCCACAGTGACCCTCAAGCACTACTGGGACGCGAAGCTTTCGCCCGCTTTAACGCAATAACACATTACGCGTCTCTTACGCTTAAAATGCCCGGTCCACACGGCATAATCTCATTAAAGATTAACTCCGAGTGTTCCTCGACCACGGAGAACGTGAGGCCGCCTTGACAGCCACACACTAATCCGACCTTGCAGGTCAAAGCCCCTAAAAATAGGTCATTCAGACCTCGGACACGGTTAGGCGAGTCCGGCGTAAATAAACAAGGGGCTTCCTAGCCGCATACCCCTTTACAAGGGGCTGCGCGTATAAACGATGAGAGCCAATAAAGCTCAACTTTATTCATCTTCCAAATTATACTATATTTTCAATACATTCTTCGCACGATATTTCTTCCAAACTAAGTCCTTCTCTTTTACAGATGAAGCACGTGCTACACCCGTCCAGGATACAGCACAACGGAGACACAGGCGCAGACGTGCAGCAGGGACCCATTGCAAGGATTCTTTTCAGATTAAGACCCTACGTAAACCTTTCTTACTGTCTCTTGTTGATACACATCCCCCGGTTTTTTACCATAACCGAGGAGGAGGCTGGCGTTTTGGCATCGGCCGCGTCAGAAGTTCCCGCCTGTACCTCGACACTAGGGGCTTAGGGCATTGTTCCGCCCGGTATCATAAAGACCGAACACCTCAGGGAGTGTTCGGTGTCTCGAGTTAGGACTTATATGCATCAGCTCCGAATCATGTCTTTGGTCAAATGTTGGGTTTGCCCGGCTCCTGTGTTTTGTTGCCTTATGTTCCGCTCCATCGGCTAACGCGGCGCCAGGAGAACTACTACGATTGTGCCCCGGTTCGGCCGGGCGAGCACCTCAGTAGAGAAAGCCGAAAACTGACTGTCATGATATAGCGAGAGACTGGTCAACCACTCGATCGACTATTGGAATGTTTAGAATTCCTCCGCTTTGACGAAGGACCGCTTCCCGGTCAGGCACATACGCGCCCCGAGTTCAGAGAGCGCGGTGCCTCTAGGGGCTATATAGTAGCCCCACCATCGAGCTCCTATGGCTAAGTGAAAGTGATAAAGAATTATAGTCTGGTTGCCTAGTTTGCTATGCTATCACCTCCTTCAAAGGACCAAGACGTTGGATTAAGTGTGAAAAAGCGCTTTTCTTTTTTGCAAACACCCCCGCACCATGTGCGTGGGGGCTGAAGCCAAAGACTGCAACTTTCAGGTTATTCATACATATACGGCCGCACAGGAGATAGTTCAATACTTGAACGCACAATTATAAAAAGCTATTGCATTATAAACATGATCTCACAAATCATACACGTCATTTGAACATGACATCTTTCGAGCACTGCGACTCTATTAAATGAGCGCCCTGCAGGACTTCCTCAAAATAGTGCTCGACGGGTAATCGGCTCTTGTCCGAACCCCGGGACGCGATAGCGGTGGCATCCATGTCCGCCCAGTATGTCTTCACACGGGCGAGAGCCATCCGTGCACCTTCTATGCATGCCGACCGCTTCATCGCCTTGATGTGCGGCACCGCCCCAAGGAATTGTTGCAACAAGCCAAAATAACTCTTCGGCTTGGGCCTTTCCGGCCACAAGTGAGCGACCACATCCGTCATGGCAAGTCCGGACAATCTATTCAGCTCAGCCCACTCAGCCATCCGATCAGTCAACGGAAGTGGACGCTCCGGACTATGGAATTGAGACCAGTAAAGCTCTTCCATTTCGTGATCCTTCTGGCTTCGGAAGTGCACGACTACGTTCGCCACACTCGCAGCCAAATCTAGATAAGGATCCTCCACCCCACACAACTGGCCCAGCTGAGCATACTTCGGATCCGTGAACTTCCTACACAGAAGAAAGGGCTTTCCAGCCGCAATGTCTCTGGCCTGACGCAGTTCCTCTTTCATAGCCCGCATTTCACTCCAGGCATCCTTGACTTCGGCGGCGGCCTTCTTCAGGCCCTCTTGCTCCACTCGGCGTTCTCCTTCAAGAACCTCACAGCGGTCGGTAGCATCTTTTAATTTCAAGGCCATTCCGGCCAACTCTTCCCTGCTTTGGCAGTGAGCAGCCTTTTCGGCTTTTAGCTCTTCTGCTGCCTTCGAGGCAGCCGCATCACTTATCCGGGCTTGATCCTTGGCTCGAGCAAGCTCTGCTCGAAGGTCTTCCACAGCAGCGGCGCCATCTGCATCAAGCATACAAATTGTAAGGAACGGGCACCAGCTCCCTTACTAGGCAACTGCGGAGCAACCACCTACCTTGCGACCAGTGTGATGTCCGCATCCGCAACATCGAGTTGCCTCTTCAGTTCGGCAACTCCATCAGTCCGGCTGGCCACCGAACGTTTCGCCACCTGCATAGGAAAGGCGACATTCTATAACTGAGATTATGATCCTTGGCACGCTATCGCTTTCGACAGCATACCAAGTCTCAGGGGCTACTATCTATACAGGGCGCACTTCATGTGCAAAACTGTCAAAAGGTCTGTCATTTTTTGCGTACCTCAAACCCCGTCAGCAAGCTTCCGAAGGCCTCATACAACCCGCTCTCGGCGGATGAGATCCTTTCAATCACCGTACTCATTAATGTGCGGTGATCTTCTGAGATAGACGCCCTCTTGAGCAAATACTGCAGCTCCACCGGCCGTACTCCAATGGGTGCCGGTCTCTCCGGCCCCGCCGGACTCGGGGAGACCCTCTGTGACGACACCTCAGGGTCATCCGCCCCGCCCGACGGGGCGGCAGATGGAGGCGTCTCGCTCTCCATCATCTTCGGACGAAGGTCCCCTGAAGATGAGCTCTGCTGAGATGGGCTGAGATCCGAACTACAAGGTGAAAACTTCGGTTACCTTTGGAAATAATATAGGGGCGTTCCCTATTACTAAATTCCCCCTTTTTTTATTTACGGCTCGCTGGAGGGCTGATTCCTATGGGGAGACTGTGCAGCCGGGGCTCTTCCCGGTGCAGGACCTTCCGGCGCAGATTTCCTTCCCCGCTTTGAGGCCTGGGCCTCCGGGTCTTCGGAAGCGGGCCTGGAACTCCAAGATCTAGATCCAAGGGGTTCCCCTTACTTAGAGGAGAAAGTGATTAGTGGAAACGTGGATCTAGATCTCCTCTCTCTTTTCCCTCAAGAACTAGCAAGAATCATTGGAGGGATTGAGAGTTATCAAACTCAAAGAATGTCAACAATGGGGGAAGAACACGAGCTTAAGAGATAAGGTTGAATGGGGAAGAAGACTCCCTTTTATAGGTGGGGAAAATCCAACCGTTATGCTCACAGCCCGCACAGAGCAGTACTATAGCTAGGGTGGTAGTACCCCTTTGAAAAACAACAGCAAGGAGGCAAAAGTCTAGTAGAACCGCCGGAGCGGTACTACCGCTCGTGCTCACGGTACTACCACAAATGGTAGCGGTACTACTGCTTGCGAGCGGTACTAAAAAAATACTTTTGTGCCTACCTCCACTGAGCAAAACACGAGATTTTGGTCCAGAGCGGTACTACCGCTCAGGAGCCGCGGTAGTACAGCTCTGGAGTGGTACTACCGCTCAGGAACCACGGTAGTACCGCTCTGGAGCGGTAGTAAAAAATTACATCCGCTCTAGTCGCGGTAGTATTGCTGCAGCCTTTACCAAAACAGCCACAACTTCTACAAACAGACTCCGAATTCAACGAAACCAAGTTTGTTGGAAAGCTAATGACATGGGGTAACACAACCTTGATAGAAATATCAATAAGAAGCAAATGAGAAAAGGCCCATAAGAAAAAGGTGAGAACCCTTCCTTGGATAAGACCGGTAAAACCTCCAATACCGAAAACATCATAGAAGACGCATGCAAACTCCGTTTTCGATGAACTCAAGCTTGTCATCAAGATGACCATAAGCTCTAAGACTCACAAACAGAACCAAACAAGAACCAAGAAACATGATGCAAGGATGCAATGGTTTTATCTCTCTACTAACAATACGATCAAGCTACCAACTTGAGAGCCCCCTTTTATAGTACCGCAAACGATCCTATAACCCGGTCTGCCAACTACCACCACGAGACTAGTAAAATAGAAAACCTATCAAGGGCAAACCTTTGCCTTGCACATGGTCCACTTGAGCTAGATGATGACGATCTTGACTCCCTCAAGTTGGGCCACCTTTCTTGATTGCGTTGGCTCGATGAAGACTACATGATTGCTCCCCCATAGTCCACTATGGGTGAGCCACTCTTCGGCACATCTTCACAAGTCCATTGACACCACAATGGATGGAAAGATTCAAGCACTTGATCTCTTCGTGATACTCCACTTGAACTTGCACACGGCAATCTTGATGACGATCACCACTTGAGGTCATCCTTTCCATGGGTTGTATGATATCTTCCTCTTGACGCAAGCCCATGGACACGTACCTAACCCCACATAGAACTCTCACATAGACCATGGTTTAGTACACAAAGTGCAATGGACAATGCTTACCATACCATGGGATCACTTGATCCCTCTTGGTATATCTTCTACGCTTTGTGAGTTGATCAACTTGATTCACTCTTGACTTAGTCTTGAGCAACCTTGAATCTTTCCAACTCTCTTCATTTGGATGATGTCTTGAAGGTAAACATGAATGATCACACAATCTTCTTCTTCAAGACATGCTTGCAATAAGCTCAACACTCACATGACTAATATTTGGATAATTCCTTAATAGCACCTTGGTAAACTCGTAAAATCCTTGAAACCAACACATGAACTTCAAGAAAAACCTATGGGCAAATCCTTGAAATATAACTCAAGACAACCATTAGTCCATAGAGATTGTCATCAATTACCAAAACCAAACATGGGGGCACCGCATGTTCTTTCAATCTCCCCCATTTTGGTAATTGATGATAATCACTTTCAAGAGAGTTTATATAAGAAATTATGCATCACCATGCAATGCAACAACCAATAGTGCATGCGAATGAGATGAAAATGCTAAGGAACAAAACCAAAGCAAGAGGAGATAACTCTGCAAACTTCTCCACAAAACTCTCTGAAACTTCTCCCCCATTGGCATCGATTGCCAAAATGGGCGAAAATCTAAGAAGGCCAATATAAATTGTGGTCCTCCATAAATTGTGTATTTCTCAACAAGAGAGTGGAATGAAATACACATACCCAAAGGTAAATACTTGGAGGAACACAAACTATATTGAGGCACAAAGTTTGCTAAAGAATGATATGCCACAAAGACATAACAAAGAGAGACACAAGCAATGAAGCAGTCAAAATATACCAACTAAAGCAAACAATCAAAGGATATCAACTGAACCAACTAGACCAAGGATCCTATGAGCCACAAGAATAAATGATATTATGATATGAGCAGAGGAGTTTTCTAAAGAAACTAGAGAAGCTCCCCATGATTTGTGCACAAATAAGATTATTGTATTGGATACAAAGTGCACAAAATAGGATCATAGCTCCCCCAAAATCAATAGAAACTCACAACCAGTGCAAGTGAGCATATAGGAGACAAAGCCTAGCACTTGCAACAAGCACATGGTTGAGAAACATGTAATAGAGACAACTAAGAATATGCTCAACCAAAACCGATGTGTGTGAGTCAAGCCAATGCACTTGAGAAGACTAATGCACGGATGAGCATTAAGCATCAATATAGTCTTGAAAGAATGAGATACACGGTGCAAGGCATGTCATTCCCACACACAACTAGCAAACGGGTTCACAAGCTCACTAATAAGCATATAAAGAACCTATTCTTGTGACAACCCATGGTGAAGATTGAAAATGAAATCCTCATCAAGACGAGGGATACCAATTAAGATGGCAAAGGCCTCATCAAGACAAGCATGAGGAAAAAGATCTTCACCACAAAAGAGTGCATCAAGATGCTACGGGATAAGACCCGCACTCAAGACAAAAGCTTTCACGGAGCCACCAAAGAAATAACATAAGAAAGACAAGGTCGACGTGAAAGAAAGGATATCATCTAGAGATGTAATTTCTCTCAGATGTATAAGGTTCTAGGTAGACCAAATCATGATGATATATGTCTACAAATAAGGATGCACACCGACATAGTTACAACACGAAGGAATAAGATATCCAAGAGGAAGTCATACATATACCAATAAGATATTTGCTTGGAAGCATAACACATGGCTAGATATGGTCTTATTGTATATAAATGATTTCCTACCACACAACCATCAAAGACATCACAACTAGCAACAAGAGATCATTGTTGGGATGCTTTGAGAAAGGAAACAAGTATCACAAGAAAGAATGAATTACATGCCATGATACAACCTACACAAGGTTGATGCAAGAAATGTGTGCATGAAGTAGATGATGATACTTGTTACTGAGATACCATTGGAAGGATGTAGTAGATACCAATTGAAGGTACATGGTAGTTCATTGATCATCCTAGCTTGACTCCAATAAGCACATGGTGGAAACACCTTCCTTGTGAGTGATTCGAGCATCCAATGCACCTCCAAATGTTCCTAGAAGAACATGACAAGCTAAACGATACCCAAACTCATTGGGACCACATAGTTAGAAACACCAATACATAGGACAAACTCCACATAAATATGTGCATATAGATATGAAAAATATCATGCACATCTCATCCAATTTGAGACTTGGTGGAGTTTCCCCTATATATTGGGTCAAAGAAAGAAAGCATGTCAAATAAAATACATGAAGTAAACATGCATCCTCAAAACTTTCAATAAACCGAAACCAAATGAAAACGAAATGCCAAGTGAAAAAGGATACCAAATAGATAAATCATCACTTGGAGGATATCATTAAAGATACATCAAGGAATGAGATATCCATTGATACACACTAAATTAAAGATGTCAAACTCCCAAAGAGAGGATGGTTCCAAACAAACCAAGCTCTCAACAAAGTTTCATGATGGCACAAGGTACCAAAAGAAAACGGCTTGCCTTACACCAACACACACTTGATAAGGATCACAAGATGAGCATTTTATAGAAAATAGGATAGCTCCCCCACGAGCTGTGCATTATAGAGAATTTGCATTTGAGTACACAATGCACAAGGTGAGATCACCACTTTCACTATATCTATAAAACACTAGACAATAACAAGAAATTAACAAGATCCACAAGTGGTATGGAAGACAACGGGAGTGACACAAACTTGGCAAGAGATAAGGCAAAAAAAAGCAAACACCAACGTGAAGATGATCAATAATTTCTACCACACATAAGTGAGTACCAATTGTCAAAAGACAAGAAGTATTTGGAAGTAATTCCCGGCGGTAGATAGCAAGGATATCCGACATCATCTTCACACCAAACACAAGAAAATTGCAACTTGTAGAGCCAACATGCCACCTAGGAACAAGATAATTTACAATATTAATTATAGGTGACAATATCTCAAATGTACACATTTTCTAGGCTTGTAGTATGCACATAGCATATTACTCCCCCATAATGTGATACCAATAAAAACTTAAGAAGAGGCAATAAGAGGATCCAACAAGAGATGATTAATGGACTAGTTAGAATTTGAATTTCTCATAAGAAGACATACCACATGGTGACTAGATACTCTTGTGATATCAATACTAGATGGTATTCCTCATGTACACACATTTATAAGATTGTGAGGTGCACAAAGCACATCACTCCCCCATAATGGGATATTCCATTAATCTCTCACAAGAGACAACTAAGAAACAAACAAGATTCACAAAGGCTCAACGCACGACACACACGTACATGATGTGCAAACCAACATACACATACTTGATTACTCAAGTTAAGAAAATTATAAACACATCATATACAAACACATGCAAGGTACAAAACCACAACATGCTTAGGGGCAAGTAACTATCAATGTAAACAATTTAAGTACGAGTTACCACAAGGAGGAACATTGGATATAACATAGAAACTTGATGACCCAATTGACTTGGCTTGAGACAATAAGAATGATGAAGTCCCCTTAATTCTTCATAATGTAGCCAAGTCTCCAATGCCCTCCAACAACACCTATTGATCAAGTTTGAGCTTGTTGGTCCCCAACCAAGTTGGGTCCTAAGAGGTTAGCCACAATAGTCTTGGCAACCCAAATGGTTCTTTTCTTGACACCACTTTGAGTACCAACAAACTTGGCAAACACATTGCTAACCTTATCCTTCCCAAGAGAATAGATATTATCAATAATAATTGTGTTGGATAAGTTACCACTAGTGCATGAAGAAGCGACATGACCTTTCTCATGACATAAGTAGCAACATCTACTCTTCACTTTCTTCTCACTTGATATCTCAACTTGAGAAGCATTAGCTTGAGTATTCTTGGGAAGAGGCATTTCTTCAACTTGTGGTCGAGCATGAGATTGGACTTGTGGCCGCTTCCCTTATTGCTTGTCACTAATGGCCTTCTTCTTCAATGGGCAAGATCTCACATGATGCCCTTCAATTTTGCACTTATAGCAAACAATCTTGGCCGAATTCTTGACTTGTTCTTGGCCCTTCTTCTTGATTCTCTTGGACTTCTTCTTCTTATTGGAGTTGAATCCAAGTCCACCTTTGTAATTGGGGGATTTTTGCACACTCAAGATATTGTTGAGTGTGGATTTCCCTTCATGACTCTTTTCCAAGTCTTTCTTCAAAGAAGTGACTTGGGCCTTGAGCTCTTTGATTTCCTCTACATGGTTAGTCTCAACACAAGTACTAGAAGAAGTATAAGCTTCATCGTTAGAGCAACAAGGCAAGGAAAGCAAACCATCACAAGATGTACCAACATTGTGAGTAGATGAATTACAAGGACTAGCACATGGCAATACTATTTTGACTAGAAGTAGTGCTAGTATCCACATGAGGCTCACTAGATGTTACCTTAGCAATCATGGCCTCATGAGCTATCTTTAGCACATTATGGGATACTATAAGATCATCATGAGAGCTTGAGAGCTTTTCATGACTTTCTTCCAATTTCCCATAATTGCTAGATAGCACCTCAAGTTGAGCCCGTAGCTCAACATTCTCCTTCAAAATGGATGCTTCACAAGTAATAGAGTTAGTAGCACAAGCATCATCATTTACAACAATAGGAAAGGAAAACTTGGCAAGCTCTTTTAAATAAGAAGCTTCAAGTTGGGCATGAGACTCAGTGAGTTTGATGAGCTCACCCTTGATGACCCTTGAGCCATTTTCGAGGTGCTCAAAATCCTCAAGGAGTCTAGCATGAGAAACTTCAAGCTTAGCATTTTTAGTTTTGAAATCATTGGCCACCTCAAGAGCTCTATAATGAGATTCCCTCACTCTAGATAATTCTAGAGCAAAAGTCTCCTCAAGAGATTCGGAGGTGGTTTGTTCATGTTCAAGAGCTTGAGATAGCTCCGCGATCTCATTTGCATAATCACGCTCATGAGCTTCCATTTTCTCAATGGTGACCTCATGCTCCTCTAGATGATATTCCAACTCCTCAATGTATTTCTTGCCATCAATGGCAATGGACATTATTTCCATGAAGTTGGAATGAGCAATTTTATTTTTATGAAGAGCTTTAAAAATCATTTCCCCCTTAGTTTTTAAGGAGGCAACATTATCATTCTCTTCATCATTAGCATCTACATCATCATCAAGTGACATATTGGGGTGCAAAGTAGGAGATACCTTTGACGCCTTAGCCATAAGGAAAAAAGCAATAGATGATGATGTAGGATCCCTTGAGGCACCATTAAACACCACATCTTGTTCCATGGAGTGTTTGGTTTCCTCTACATTGTTAGCACAACAATTCGAGGAAATAGATGCATTTTTATCATGGCAACAAGACATAGCAAGCATATCATCATGAGATTCAGTCAAGCAATTTCTA
The DNA here is from genome assembly GCF_002162155.2 of Triticum dicoccoides. Lineage (NCBI taxonomy): Eukaryota > Viridiplantae > Streptophyta > Magnoliopsida > Poales > Poaceae > Triticum > Triticum dicoccoides. Next base: position 616,503,312 of record NC_041383.1, read on the forward strand.
CATGATATGCAAGGACTATCAACACAAGCATGTGAAACATTTGGAGTGCTCGAAGTGTTAAAGCCCGAAGAAGGAGCATTGCAATAATATAGTGATGAAGGATCATCGACAATAAGCATACTATCATCATTGCAATGACCAACACTACTCACCATATCATTACCTTGTGGCAAACCACATGTAGGTGAAGTAGAAGAAGTTGAGAAGACTATACGAGTGGAGGTGGAGGGAGAACAATCATCCCCACAAATCTTGGATGCACCATATTTATCTTGAAGCTTCGTCCACAACTCATGAGCATCCCGAAACGGCATGAGTTGAAACATAACTACATTGCTCAAAGCATCGAAAAGCACATTAGAAGCTTGAGCATTGAGATAAGAGTTTTTCTCATCCTCTAAAGATAATCTTTGGGGATCCTTTGGAGGAGAAAAACCCATATCTACAATTCGCTCTAAATTTGGGTCCATGACCCTAAAAAGATTAAGCATGTGAATTACCCAAACATCAAAATTTGTGCCATCAAAACTAAGAGTGTCAGAGAATCCTAATCCCCTAGTTGACATCTTTACTCTCTAGGCGGTTAAGCCCAACAAAGAGAGACGAGGCTCTGATACCAATTGAAAGATCGTGGATGTCGCCTAGAGGGGGGTGAATAGGCGTTTTAAAATAATTACGGTAGAGGCTTGAACACATGCGAAATAAACCTAACGGTTAATTTGTCAAGCACAAAACCTACAACAACTAGGCTCACCTATGTGCACCAACGACTTATGCTAAGCAAGATAAACAACTATGTGATAGCAAGATATATGACACAAAACAATATGGCTATCACAAACTAAAGTGCATAAGTAAAGGGCTCAGGTAAGAGATAACCGAGGCACTCGGAGACGACGATGTATCCTGAAGTTCACACCCTTGCGGATGCTAATCTCCGTTTAGAGCGGGGTGGAGGCACAATGCTCCCCAAGAAGCCACTAGGGCCACCGTAATCTCCTCACGCCCTCGCACAATGCAAGATGTCGTGATTCCACTAAGGGACCCTTGAGGGCGGTCACCGAACCCGTACAAATGGAAATCCTTGGGGGCGGTCACGTAACCCGTACACTTTGGCAACCCTTGGGGGCGGTCACTGGTACCCGTCAAATTGCTCGGGGCAATCTCCACAACCTAATTGGAGACCCTGACGCTTGCCCGGAGCTTTACACCACAATGATTGAGCTCCGAACAACACCAACCGTCTAGGGCGCCAAGGAACCCAAGAGGAACAAGCTCTAGGGTGTCCAAACACCCAAGAGTAACAAGCTCAAGGGTACCAAGCACCCAAGAGTAATAAGCTTCTCAACTTGTAACTTCCACGTATCACGTGGAGAACTCAAACCGATGCACCAAATGCAATGGCAAGGGCACACGGAGTGCCCAAGTCCTTCTCTCCCAAATCCCACAAAAGCAACTAATGCTAGGGAGGAAAATGAGAGGAAGAACGAAAGAAGAACACAAAGAACTCCAAGACCTAGATCCAAGGGGTTCCCCTTACTTAGAGGAGAAAGTGATTGGTGGAAACGTGGATCTAGATCTCCTCTCTCTTTTCCCTCAAGAACTAGCAAGAATCATTGGAGGGATTGAGAGTTAGCAAGCTCAAAGAAGGTCAACAATGGGGGAGAACACGAGCTTAAGAGATAAGGTTCAATGGGGAAGAAGACCCCCTTTTATAGGTGGGGAAAAATCCAACCGTTATGCTCACAGCCCGCACAGAGCGGTACTACCGCTCCAAGGAGCGGTACTACCGCTAGGGCGGTAGTACCCCTTTGAAAAACAATAGCGAGGAGGCAAAAGGCCAGTAGAACCACCGGAGTGGTACTACCGCTTGTCCTCATGGTACTACCGCTTGACCTCACGGTACTACCGCAAATGGTAGCGGTACTAAAAAAATACTTCCATGCCTACCTCCGCTGAGCAAAACACAAGATTTTGGTCCGGAGCGGTCCTACCGCTCAGGAGCCGCAGTAGTACAGCTCTGGAGAGGTACTAGCGATCACGAGCCGCGGTAGTACTGCTCTGGAGCGGTAGTAAAAATTTACATCCGCTCTAGTCGCGGTAGTACCGCTGCAACCTTTACCAAAACAGCCACAACTTTTGGAAACAGACTCCGAATTCAACGAAACCAAGTTTATTGGAAAGCTAACGACATGGGATAACACAATCTTGATAGAAATATAAATAAGAAGCAAATGAGAAAAGGCCCATAAGAAAAAGGTGAGAACCCTTCCTCGGATAAGACCGGTAAAACCTCTAACACCGAAAATATCATAGAAGACGCATGCGAACTCCGTTTTCGATGAACTCAAGCTTGTCATCAAGATGACCATAAGCTCTAAGACTCACAAATAGAACCAAACAAGAACCAAGAAACATTATGCAAGGATGCAATGGTTTGAGCTCTCTACTAACGATACGATCAAGCTACCAACTTGAGAGCCCCCCTTGATAGTATGTCAAACGATCCTATAACCCGGTCTCCCAACTATCACCACAAGACTGGTAAAATAGAAAACCTATCAAGGGCAAAGATTTGCCTTGCACATGGTCCACTTGAGCTAGATGATGACGATCTTGACTCCCTCAACTTGGACCACCTTTCTTGATTGCGTTGGCTCGATGAAGACTAGATGATTGCTCCCCCATAGTCCACTATGGGTGAGCCACTCTTCGGCACATCTTCACAAGTATATTGACACCACAATGGATGGCAAGATTCAAGCACTTGATCTCTTCGTGATCCTCCACTTGAACTTGCACACGACAATCTTGATGACGATCACCACTTGATGTCATCCTTTCCATGGGTTGTATGATATCTTCCTCTTGACGCAAGCCCATGGACACGTACCTAACCCCACATAGAACTCTCACATAAACAATGGGTTAGTACACAAAGTGCAATGGACAATGCTTACCATACCATGGGATCACTTGATCCCTCTTGGTACATCTTCTATGCTTTTTGAGTTGTTCATCTTGATTCACTCTTGACTTAGTCTTGATCAACCTTGAATCTTTCCAACTCTCTTCATTTGGATGATGTCTTGAAGGTAAACATGAATGATCACACAATCTTCTTCTTCAAGACATGCTTGTAATAAGCTCAACACTCACATGACCAATATTTGGATAATTCCTTAATAGCACCTTGGTCAACTCATAAACTCCTTGAAACCAACACATGGACTTCAAGAAAATCCTATGGACAAATCCTTCAAATATAACTCAAGACAAACATTAGTCCATAGAGATTGTCATCAATTACCAAAACCAAACATGGGGGCACCGCATGTTCTTTCACCCTACCTCCCGCAGGGCATGACGGTGGAGCTTGGCCTGACTGATCGAAAGGTGTGATCTGATATGGTGGTCAACGCGGTGCCTCCTCTGCGCCATGACTTCTT
>NC_041383.1:616507156-616530187 GCF_002162155.2 Triticum dicoccoides
TTGCTCCATGAGTCCCACTTCTTCCCTACTGAAGTTGAGGATCATCCTTTAGGGATTGGTCTTTTTGGATTCGATGATTCCCTAGTTAGAGACTCTGTTGTGGGCACAACTTTTGAGCTGGATGAACTGCAAGTAGATGAGCATACTGTTACCTCTTTTGTGCCTCATGACGCTACCCTTAATATGAGGCCCACCTCTTTCAGTCCGGAGATTTGGATTATGTATGTTGGTTTCCCTATGACTATCAAACGCAACATTACATACATAAGTCAGTGGATAGTTTTGGTACTCTGCTTGAATGGCATAACCCTAGGGGTGACAGGTGGTTTGTTCTTCTTAAGGACGGGGTCATTCATCTTCATTTGATCCCTAAGAGTACCATCATGAGGCAGATTGGAGGAGCTCGACATTGTTGGACTGTTGTTGTGACTATGTTATGTAGTAGTGACTGGAATGCACATTTACCTAAAGTTCCACCGGCTTGTGAGGACCCCCTCCTGATGATGGTGTTCCTCACCCCCTCTTTGGTGAAGGCCTGACTGCAGAACAGATCTATCAAGCTCAACTTCATAATTCAATGGCTCAGAATGTGGCTGCTGATCATGCTATGCATGAGGCAAATCATGCTAATGACAATGTGGCAGTGGACCAACAGCACAATGTTCAGTTTCAGGCTCAATGAGGTGCCTGGCCAGCCCCTCCACCTCCTGTTGTGTACAACTTTCATGCCTGGTTGGCTGCTGAGGACCTCCAGGTTGCTGATGGGATTTTGCGTGAAAACAATCTTCTTGACAGCCCTGCCATGGCCTGGAATGACTCCATTTCTTGGCATAGCAGTTCTGACTCATCTGTTAGTTCTGATGGCTTTGTTCTGGTGCCTATAAATCTTCTGAACAATCTTTGGAGGAATAACTTCGACAACTCTGCAAGCAACTCCATGGCTCCTCTGCTGCAGCATCGGGACACTCTCAGCATTGACCTTTCTTTGAACAACTTTGGCTTGCATCTGTCCATGTCTGATCAAGGAAATCCGGTGGCTACAATGCTCTTCCACTGCTCCAGGCCGGCAAGACAGATCAATGATTTTCTCATGCAGGCTATTAAACCAATTATGGCCACCTTTGGTCCATGGAGCTCGGGGCAGGGTTTCAAAGATTGTTTGAAGGTGCATGTTGATGTATACTGCAACAATGATTCATTTGTGATTACAACGGGACACCAGATCACTAGGGATAATGAGGAGTGCCTCTTTGTGGTTCAAACTTGGTCTGCCGTTGATGAAGTTTCTTCTGACTCTAGGCCTGCTCTACTTCAGGCTAACTCTAGCTCTTTGGTTCTGCCTCCTTCTGATGCCTCTATGCCTGACGGCAGTGCCTCTTCTCATCGTGGAAAAGTGCAGGTACCTGAATGTGAAGTCACTCTTTGTCGCAGTGCTAGATAAAATAAGTATGATGGATTTCGAGTCCATGCTCCTTCTGATATCAAGAGGAAACCTTCCAAGGTCAAGCCACGCCACACTCTTGCTGCCCCTTCCTCGGTGATCATCACGGAGCTAGACGAAGCCGCTTCCAGGAGATACCACCACCCACTCCCATTCAGGTAATCCAACAGGTCGGTGTCCTAAAATGCACCATCCCGACTGAAGAGCTCACTGAATATGCACTCTTATCGTCCAAGGAGGCAGGGCCTTCGTCTTCTACTTAATCCTCTGGTTTACTAGCTTAATGGGTCTTTTGGTTAATTGGAATGTGCTGTGTTGGAACATTCGTGGGTTAAACTCTGGCGATAAACAATTAGCTCTATCTAATGCTATCAATGCTAGTGGTTTTCGTTTTGGGCCATTTGCATTTCTGCCCCTAACTTGAACCACCTACTTAGATTTGCCCCTAATTTCAAAGCATGCTCAAATTTGCCCCTCTGTCGTTAAGTCACTACTCAGAAATGCCTTTCCGTCCAGTCAAATGCCTTTGACCATCAAAGGCTCATGGGTACTGTAGCAGACGGAAAGTGCTACAGTATTGGACGGGAAGTGCTACAGTACTCTATGGAAGGGCATTTCTGAGTAGTGACTTAACGGCGGAGGGGCAAATTTGAGCATGCTTCAAAATTAGGGGAAAATCTGAGTAGTGGGTTCGAGTTAGGGGCACAGATGTAAATGTCCCTTTCGGTTTTATGTTTGCAAGAAAGTTAGAAGCCTATGATCGACCATGCTTTTATCACATCTTGTTGTCCCCGTCGATTTAACCAATTTGCTTTTGTTCCTTCGCACGGGGCTTGGCAGAAGAGGATGAGGAGAAGACCGCATTCATCACCCCGTGTGGCACGTACTGTTTCGTACGGATGCCTTTCGGTTTGCAGAATGCAGGTTCAACATTTGCAAGGGTAGTCCATTACGCTTTTGAGCCGCAAATGCACAGAAATGTGGAAGCCTACATGGATGACATAGTGGTCAAGAGCAAGGACAAGGCAACTCTGATTCAAGATTTAGACGAAACCTTTGCAAATCTGCGCAAGATCAACCTCAAGCTTAACCCCGAGAAGTGTGTGTTTGGAGTCCCCTCCGGCAAGCTTCTCGGGTTCTTCGTGTCTCAGCGGGGAATTGAAGCCAATCCCGACAAGATCAAGGCCATCGAGCAGATTGAAGCACCAAAGCGCGTCAAGGATGTAAGAAGACTTGCCGGTTGCATAGCTACTCTCAGCAGGTTTATCTCTAGGTCTGGTGAGCGCCCCCTGCCATTTTTCAAAATATTGAAAAAGGCAGGTCCAATGAAATGGACTCTGGAAGCGGAGGCTGCGCTGCAGGACTTGAAGAGATACATGTCCTCCACTCCAACACTTGTCGCACCTAAACCACAAGAGAAGTTGCTGCTATATATAGCGGCAACCAATCAAGTGGTTAGTGCTGCGTTAGTAGCGGAGAGGGAGGCGGATGATGAGCCAGCAACCACGGCAGATGCATCCAGCGACAAGCAGGGGGCTTCACCGGCAAGCTCTGGTCCCGACAAAGATGGATCTGCGTAGGCGCATGGGAAGATGCAGAAAAGGATGGTGCAGCGCCCAGCTTACTTTGTCAGTTCCCTTCTGCAGGGGGCTAGGTCAAGGTACTTTGGTGTGCACAAATTGCTTTTTGGCCTTCTCATGGCCTCGAGAAAGCTGCGCCATTACTTTCAAGCACATGAGATCACAGTCGTCACTCGTTTTCTGCTGAAGAGGATACTGCAAAATCCAGAAGCAACAGGCAGGATTGTCGAGTGGGCACTGGAACTGTCAAGCTTTGGCCTCAAGTTTGAGAGCACTTCGACTATCCAAAGCAGGGCATTGGCGGAGTTCATAGCAGAATGGACGCCAACACAAGATGAAGAAATTCCAGAAACGAGCATCCCCGTCAAGGAAGCAAACAAAGAGTGGCTGATGTATTTTGATGGTGCCTTCTCGCTGCAAGGCGCCGGTGCGGGTGTGCTGCTTGTCGCACCCACCGGAGAGCACCTCAAGTACGTAGTCCAGATGCACTTTCCCAAGGAGCAAGCAACGAACAATACCGCAGAGTATGAAGGCTTGCTTGCCGGTCTCAGGATCGCGGCAGACCTTGGGATTAAGAAGCTCATTGTTAGGGGTGACTCACAGCTTGTCGTCCGCCAAGTGAACAAGAATTATCAGAGTCCGTTGATGGAAGCTTACGTTGACGAAGTGAGAAAGCTAGAAGAGCACTTTGACGGCCTATAGATGGAACATGTTCCAAGAGCTCAGAACGACATTGCCGATGGCCTGTCAAAGTGCGCCGCACTAAAATTACCTGTGGAACCAGGAATCTTCGTGCTCAAACTGACTCAACCGTCTGTAACACCATCAACTGGACAGAGCAAGAAGAGGAAGTTGATTGTTGGTTTCTTTTGGCCGACATCCCTCTAGGATGCAACGGCACAAGTAACCAAGTGTGAAGCGTGCCAGTTCCATTCCAAGCAGATACACCAGCCAGCTCAAGCTCTCCAGACGATCCCTTTATCCTGGCCATTTTCGGTCTGGGGGCTCGATATCCTCGGCCCCTTTCCCCGAGCTATCGGGGGCTTTGAGTACTTGTATGTTGCAATCGACAAGTTCACAAAGTGGCCGGAAGTGGAACCAGTGAGGAAGGTGACAGCACAGTCAGCAGTCAAGTTCTTTAGGTCGATTGTTTGCCGTTTCGGGATCCCTAACAGGATCATTACCGACAACGGCACACAATTCACGAGTCGCACCTTCATGTAGTACGTCCAAGATCTTGGCGCCAAGGTCTGCTTCGCTTCTGTTGCTCATACGAGAAGCAACAGTCAAGCGGAGAGGGCAAATGCTGAAGTGCTGCGCGGGCTCAAGACCAGGACTTTTGACAGGCTGCGCAAGTGCGGAAAGAACTGGATTGACGAGCTGCCGGTAGTTCTTTGGTCGGTCAAAACGACGCCAAATCGAGCCACTGGCCAGACACCTTTCGCTCTAGTCTATGGAGCAGAGGCAGTTCTCCCCACGGAACTCGTATACGGGTCACCTCGAGTGCTCGCTTATGATGAGCTTGAGCAAGAGCAGCTGCGAAAAGACGACGCGCTGCTCCTTGAGGAGGACCGTCTTCAGGCTGCTGTACGAGCTGCTCGATACCAGCAAGCTTTGAGGAAGGCGACCTTGTTCTTCGGCGCGTTCAGTCCGCCAAGAATTCCAACAAGTTGACGCCGAAGTGGGAAGGCCCTTACCGGGTGAAACGAGTCACTAGGCCTGGCGCTGTCCGCCTTGAGACCGAAGATGGCAATCCGGTGAGCAACTCCTGGAACATTGAGCATCTTTGTAAGTTTTACCCGTAAGGCGCGGTTGCCGGAACTTGTTCCGGCAACCACCTTTTGTACAAGTCTTGCCGATGTTGCATGTAATCCTTTGTACAAAGCCGGGCGCAGATCCCGTGCATAAGTAAAGCGCATGTGCTCTGCACATCTTGTCAATTTCATGCTTTCTATAATTCTTTGCATGCATGTATCTGACACTTTGTGCAGAACATACCCCCGGTAAGCAATAATGAGTCGTAAGGCTTCATATCATTATTTTCTCTGCTTTCTCTTTCTCAAAGGAAGGAAGTTCCCTCGCGCACAAGTTTGCCGGGGGGGAAAGGAGATAATGGTGTGGACCAGGCGTTGTTTAAGGAAGTGTTCGCCTTACCGGAAAGAAAACGACAGAAAAGCTAAGTTGCCAAAGTTTGAGCAATCAGTTAAAAAAAATTTTAAGTTACCTTCCTCGAACGACCTTGCTTTGTATGGAAAACCTGTGCGCGGAGGAACCAACTCGTAGCTAGTTGCGCCCTTACTTTGTTTCGAGTCCGCTCAACAACTTAAGTGAGCTGCGACTAGTTGAGACAAGGTTTCTTGTCGGCAGCGGCACCGCCAGCAGGCTGCTGACGTTCCGCACTCAGCGCTCGCGGCTAAGGTGCCTGCGCTGACAAGTTCCCTAAAAGCGTAGGGCAAAAACATACAAAGGAAGAAATCAAGTAAAGGAGATAACATAGAAAATTGCTATCCAAAATAGAGTCGTATTACAAGATAGCTTGTCGCAGCTCTAACAGTTTTGTCTCGTAACATGACCAGCAGCGACAAGGAAAAGAGAAAATGGGCGGCCTAATCTACGCAATCGCCCTCAACCCTCTTGATCCCGCTCACCTTGTCCACAATGGGTGCGACAAGGGCCTTGAGCGCATCCAGATCGGCGTCCGGCGGCAAGGACCTGAGGACGTTGGCGAGGTTGAGGCCTGGATTGCGAAAGGCCACCTTCACCAGCACCTTCTGAAGAGCCCCTGCGCAGATCTTGCGCGACTCGTCGGCCAGCTGCTTTGGGATCTTCTCCCGGAGTCGCTGGAGGGCCGTCGCCACGCCTTCGAAGAACAAGCTGAGCTTGGTGCTGGGTTGGAGGTGCTCATCGGAAGAGTACCCGAAATCCTCCATCCCCAGCTGCGCCAGCTCCTTGTCGATGGCCGCGGCAGCATCCACAAGACCCTCGGTCCAATGCTCCACGGTCTCCCTGAAAGTGTCCTGGGCGGCAGCAGCATTCGCCAGCAGCGCCTCGTCGGCCTTGATTTTCTCCGACAAGGCCGCTTCCCGCTCCCTAGTGCTGTCCAGCGTCTGAGTCAACGTGGCCAGCTTCAACTTGAGATCTATATTGGAATCCTTGGCGGTGCTGAGCTCCTTGCTCCTCTCAGCGAGAAGACCCTACAACTCACCATGAGCGGCAGCGTCCTTCTCGCGCTCACGCTTGAGCGCGGCAAGCTCCTCACCGCTCGCCCTGAGATCGTCTTCCAGCTGCGCCACCTTCGTCTCCAGCTCCTTCTTGGCAGCCTCGGCAGCTGCGGCAGCATCCTTTGCCTCCTTGAGAGCCCTGCCAATTGCTTGCTCGCGCGCGGCAAGCTCCTCCTGGTGGCTGTCATGATTGACCTTGCGCTGCGCCAACTCTCCTTCCTGCGCAAATAGGTTTTCGGCGACAAGCCGTTGCTTCTCTTCAGCTTCAGCCTTCTCGAGGAGGAAGGCTTTCCGCTCCTCGAGAAGTTGCTCCCGCTCCTCCGCCAAGGACCGGAGAGCTTCCTGCCTGAGGCCCCAGAGCTCCTCCGCGTGCTTCTCAATGTCAACTCCTGCCTTCGTGACAAGTGCTTCGCGGGACACCAGCTTGGCTTGTCGGGCGCGGTAGAGTGACAGCAGCTTCCGCAGCAGCCGCTCCTCCTCAGGCTCCTCGCTGCTGCTGCTTGGTGCGTCAACCAGCTTTAGCCCAGCGGAGGCAAGTACTTCTCCGTCCAGCATCTCTCCTTCGACCGGCGCCCTGGAGCTTGAAGCCCAGGGGAGCTTGATGAAGATGCCGTCGCCGGCCTTCAGATAGGCGCCGGGCTGGGGCTCTTCGGAGCCTGGCACTGCAGCAGCGACGGAGGGATCGGCGGTCGGTGTGGCGCCTGGCGCTCCTGCGGCCTCGGGGCCGTCAGTGCGATCGCCAGATCCCTCGCCGGCTTCTGCGGCGGCAGCCTTGGCGGCCTCTTCGCCGGCAGGATCATCAGCACCGGCCTCTCCTTCGGTGGTGACAGTGTCGTCAACGCTGCTGCGCGCGTTCTCCTCGCCGGCGACCTCGGTTTCCATCGGCTCCATGGCAGATGGATCTGGCGAACGGAAAAAGGGAGAGAAATCAAGCGAACATTCAAAAAAGAAAATCATAAGAAGAAGAACCCAAGGGAAGTTCTCAGGAAAAAGGATTACCTGTGCTAGGATCTGCGGTTGTGGTCTCAATCACCGGAGGATCGCTGGTGCTGTCCCTTGCCGGAGAACTACCCCTTGCCGGAGAATTTTCCCTTGCCGGAGAATGCTCCCTTGCCGGGGAATCCTCCCTTGGCGGTGTAGTGGAAGCAGATGGCATTTCGGGAGCGGCCTCCGGGCCCTCCTGGTGATGCTGCTCTGCTCTTGCACGAACCAGCAATCAGATATCAGCAAAGAAGGAGCACCCATGTGTGCCCGAAAGCAGGAAATAAACAATACACTTACACTGGGGGCTGCGCTGGGGGCTGCTTTGGGGAATGGTTGTCGGGTCCGACAAGGTGGTCTCGGACATGTCCTCTGCCGTCGTGGTGGGATCATCCTCGATGACAATCACCAGGGCCTTGACTCTCTTCGCCGCTCTCTGGGCCAGCGTCCTAAAAAGGAATAGGTTCAGAGTAAAAGCAAGTCAGATACAAGACAAAGCAACAAAATTGAAGAGTTGCAAGAACAGCAAAGAATCTTACTTTTCTTCTTCCTCGTCAAAGCTGAGCGCGGAGAGATCGAAGTCCGGCTCGCCTCCGGTGCGACGAGGCGGAGGAGTAGTATCCCTTGCCCGCCTGGCAGGGGCAGTAGCGGTGGACCGGGAAGACCCCGCCCCAGTTGCCGCAGCGGCGTGAGGCGCTCCCGCAGCAACTGTGCTTGCTGCAGTAGAGCGTGTGGCGCGGCACGGCGGCTGTTGACTCGTTTGCCGCCCCGCTACGTCCCCGGCCCTGCGGAGACGCCTTCTTGGTGGGGCTGGGGGCTCCACTTGTGGCAAGCTGTCTGAAGGTTCGGGCCCGACAAGCTCTCCCTCGGCGGGCTCACTCGGCTCATCTTCGGGCCCGGCAAGCTCTTCCTCGCCGACAAACTCCTCGCGCTCGGCAAGACTTGCCGTCTCTGCTGCCTCTGCCTCCTCCATGGTGAATCCGAACTCACCGGCGGCAACGGCTGCTGCCACCTCTTCCAGCCTAGTGGCGATGCGCTGCATCTCATTATCGGTGGTGTCGCGGGTGAGGCTCTTCTGTTCATCGGGGCGGATCGGCACTTCTACCAGGCCGTCAAAGAAATCCCGCACGACGTCGTCTGCAGGCTCTTGCCAAGTCGGGACGATTCCGTGCGAGTCGCACAGCGGCATCATTGCGCGGATGCGGTCGAGCGAAGAGTTGTTGCACAACGGAACCACACCCCTCGGCAACATGAATGGATGTTGAGGATCGCGCTTGAACAGCTCCAGGAGCATCGCATCCAGCTCCAGGATGGTGAAGTTGAAGTTGAGGCCCGGGCGCAGCCTCATGATATCCGCCGAGTTCGGGAACTCCCAGGCGGGTCTCCTCCTCTCCTGCAAGGGGGCGATGCGGCGGCGGAGAAAGTCTGCGCCAACGGCGCCTACGGTGAGCCCGGCAAGCCTGAGGCGAAGGATCCGGGTGACGGCAATCTTCAGCCTGTCGTCTTCCGGGGCCACATTGCTCCAATCATTGCCGCGCACTATTGGGGCTTGGCGCAGGGCAGTAAATGGCTGCGGGTTCTCCTCGACGATCCAGCACCACTCCGCTCTCCATTCCTCCCACTTGCTGCGGAGCTCTCCCTCCAGATAAGCTTCCTTCTTGCCGACTCTTGAGATCCAAGCGATCCCGCCGGCAAGAGGCTCTCTTCTCTCAACCCGGGGCCTAAAGAAGTGGTGGAAGAGGGCTACATTTGGATGGACTCCGACAAAGTTTTCGCAGAGGTGTGCGAAAACTGCCATGGTCAGAATGGCGTTGGGGGTGAAATCAAGGAGGCGGAACCTGTAGGTGTTCATGATGTCACAGAAGAATTCAGAGAAGGGCGGGCAGAGCCCGCAGTAGAAGAACAGCGCGAAGAAGGGGTACCCATTTGGAGCCAGTTCTGATGCGACAGCCGGGAGTACCCTCGTGCGTGGATGCGCTCGCGTCTCCGTCGACCAGAAGAGGTAGTAGTACTCCCTTAGCTCCTTCACGGCAAGCTGAGGGGGGAAGAGGGCCCGCTCCTTTCGCAGCGCCGCGAGCCGCTGCGCCTCGACCGACTTCACGCCCTTCCCCTTGTCGGCTTTCGGAGCCATGGCGGAGGTGGTGGGGGAGATCGACGGCGTTGGTGGTGCTGCTGGCAACGGGGGGCGGAGCGCTGCTCTCTCTCTCTCTCAGCTTCGGGAAGAAGGGGGGAGCGGCGGAGATTTGGGAAATGGAGTAACAACCGGCAGGATGGGCGAACTGTCCCTGTTTCCCCTGCTTATAAAGAGGGAGGGGGCGGACGTTTCGCCCTTCCGAATAAAGAAACCACCCACGATCTCTCCCACGACGCCGCATTCGACGCGTGCCGTTGGGGGAGGGCGCGGTGGATACGGAGAAAGATATGGCGTAACCCAGGCTGCGCGTGCCCGTTCCCTGTTTTGGGCCTGGCCCAACAGAGCTCGGCACCGTGTGTGGCCCAGGCCCGGGGGCTCCTGTCGGTGTACTAGAGTAGGGGTACCCTAGTATCCCGAACTTGTGCACGGGCAGTTGCAGCCACCCGCGGCAAGGCTTGCCGGGTGACCTCCAAGGTCCTCCGCGGTTCCTGTGGAGCCATTCAAGAACAAAGTATCTAGGCCAAGGAGACAAGGTCCCGGCAAGAGGAGCTTGCCGGGAAGGCCAACCAAGACATAAGAGCAAAGTATCCAAACCAAGGAGACAAGGCCCTAGCAAGAGGAGCTTGCCGGGAAGGCCCACCAAGGCATCTCAAGGAGTTTGCCGCGACGCGCCACGCGTCCCAGCAAGGCCCGGGGAGCGACAAGCCTCCGGACGCGACAAGACAACGACCGCGGCAAGGCACTTGCCGCGGCACGCTACCACCCTGTACCTACGCTCCAGCGCATCCACCAACGTGTCGCCCTGGGGCCTTTCCAGGCACGCGTGGCGAGAGGCTGTGCAGCCAGCGGTGCGCGGTGGCAAGCGGCGCTGACAAGATTGCCATCGTGGCGAGCGGTGGCGTCCCTGATGGTCCCTGTTTGCACTATTTGGGTGACGTAGACGGGCATTTAATGTCTTTGTCCCCTACCGTCAGGGTTAGGTATGATACACTATACAGGTTGTTGTACCAACCGCAAGTCCTTTTCCATTTTTACCCTTGTCTACGTTGCCACCTATCTGTGACCCCTTGAGCATATAAAAGGAGGCCCATGCGCAACGTAGGGGAGGTTCGGAAGGTTCGAAGCCAGAGAACACTCACGCTCAGTCTCGTTAGCAGCTAGAGTGTACTGTAGCACTCAGCGCTCCCGAGCAAGAACTCAATACAATCAGACAAGCAGCAGTAGGAGTATTATCTCTCCGGAGAGCTCTGAAGCTGGGTAAATTGCTCGTGTGCTTCGCCTCGATCTGCTATTCGTGCGATCTCCGCCCCCCGCCGAACCGAAAGGGGCTCGGTCCGCCGGTCCCATAGGTGTTCGTGGATCAGTTTCCCCGACATTGGGTAATTGTGAATTTAAAGAATGCTTGTGTTGAAGTTGGCAAGTCCCGTAGCATGCACGTATGGTAACCGTTGTGTAACAAATTTGAAATATGAGGTGTTCTTAGATTGTCATCCTTATGAGTGGCGGTCGGGGACGAGCGATGGTCTTTTCCTACCAATCTATCCCCCTAGGAGCATGCGCGTAGTGCTTGGTTTCTGATGACTTGTAGATTTTTGCAATAAGTATATGAGTTCTTTATGACTAATGTTGAGTCCATGGATTATACACACTTACCCTTCCATCATTGCTAGCCTCTTCGGTACCGTGCATTGCCCTTTCTCACCTTGAGAGTTGGTGCAAACTTCGCCGGTGCATCCAAACCCCGTGATACGATACGCTCTATCACACATAAACCTCCTTATATCTTCCTCAAAACAGCCACCATACCTACCTATTATGGCATTTCCATAGCCATTCCGAGATATATTGCCATGCAACTTTCCACCGTTCCGTTCATCATCATGACACGCATCATCATTGTCATATTGCCTTGCATGATCATGTAGTTGACATCGTATTTGTGGCAAAGCCACCATGCATAATTTTTCATACATGTCACTCTTGATTCATTGCCCATCCTGGTACATCGCCGGAGGCATTCATATAGAGTCATATCTTGTTCTAGTTTTGAGTTGTAATTCATGAGTTGTAAATAAATAGAAGTGTGACGATCATCATTATTAGAGCATTTTCCCCAAATAAAAAAAAGAAGGAAGGCCAAAGAAAAAGAAAAAAAGAAAAAGAAAATAAAAAGGGGGCAATGTTACTATCCTTTTCCACACTTGTGCTTCAAAGTAGCACCATGTTCTTCATATAGAGAGTCTCATTTGTTTTCACTTTCATATACTAGTGGGAATTTTTCATTATAGAACTTTGCTTGTATATTCCTATGATGGGCTTCCTTAAAATGCCCTAGGTCCTCGTGAGCAAGGAAGTTGGATGCACACCCACTTAGTTTCTTTTGTTGAGCTTTCATACATTTATAGCTCTAGTGCATCCGTTGCATGGAATCCCTACTCCTCATGTTGACATCAATTTATGGGCATCTCCTGTTGATTAGCCTCGTCAATGTGAGACTTTCTCTTCCCTTTTGTCTTCTCCACACAACCTCCATCATCATATTCTATTCAACCCATATTGCTATGTCCATGGCTCACGCTCATGTATTACGTGAAAGTTGAAAAAAGTTTGAGATTACTAAAGTATGAAACAATTGCTTGGCTTGTCATCGGGGGTGTGCAAGATGAGAGCATTCTTGTGTGACAAAAATGGAGCATAACCAAACTATATGATTTTGTAGGGATGAACTTTCTTTAGCCATGTTATTTTGAGAAGACATGATTACTTTGATTAGTATGCTTGAAGTATTACTATTTCTTATGTCAATATGAACTTTTATTTTGAATCATTTGGATCTGAACATTCATGCCACAATAAAGAGAATTACATTGAGAATTATGCTAGGTAGCATTCCACATCAAATTTTTTGTTTTTTATCATTTACCTACTCGAGGATGAGCAGGAATTAAGCTTGGGGATGCTTGATACGTCTCCAACGTATCTATAATTTTTGATTGTTCCATGCTATTATATTACCCGTTTTGGATGTTTATGGGCTTTACTTTACACTTTTATATCATTTTTGGGACTAACCTACTAACCGGAGGCCCAGCCCAACTTGCTGGTTTTTTTGCCTATTTCAGTGTTTCGAAGAAAAGGAATATCAAACGGAGTCCAAACGGAATGAAACCTTCGGGAGCGATCTTTTTGCAACAAACGCAATCTAGGGGACTTGGAGTGGACGTCAAGCAACAAAGGAGGCGGCCAGGAGGGTGCCCGGCGCGCGCCCCACCCTCATGGGCCCCTCGAGCGTCCACCGACCTACTTCTTCCTCCTATATATACCCACGTACCCCGAAAACATCCAGGAGCACCACGAAAAATTATTTCCACCGCCGCAACCTTCTGTATCCGCGAGATCCCATCTTGGAGCCTTCGCCGGTGCTCCGCCGGAGGGGGAATCAACCACGGAGGGCCTCTACATCATCTCCAAGGCCTCTCCGATGAGTTTTGAGTAGTTTACCACAGACCTACGTGTCCATAGTTATTAGCTAGATGGCTTCTTCTCTCTCTTTGAATGTAAATATAAAGTTCTCCTCGATCTTCTTGGAGATCTATTTGATGTAACTCTTATTGCGGTGTGTTTGTCGAGATCCGATGAATTGTGGGTTTATGATCAAGTTTATCTATGAGAAATATTTGAATCTCCTCTGAATTCTTTTATGTGTGAGTAAGTCATCCTTGCAAGTCTCTTCGAATTATTAGTTTGGTTTGGCCTACTAGATTGATCTTTCTTCCAATGGGAGAAGTGCTTAGCTTTGGGTTCAATCTTGCGGTGTCCTTTCCCAGTGACATCAGGGGCAGCAAGGCACGTATTGTATTGTTGCCATCGAGGATAAAAAGATGGGGTTTATATCATATTGCATGAGTTTATCCCTCTACATCATGTCATCTTTCTTAATGCGTTACTCTGTTCTTTATGAACTTAATACTCTAGATGCAGGCAGGAGTCGGTCGATGTGTGGAGTAATAGTAGTAGATGCAGAATCATTTCAATCTACTTGTCACGGACATGATGCCTATATACATGATCATGCCTAGATAATCTCATAACTATGCGCTTTTCTATCAATTGCTCGACAGTAATTTGTTCACCCACCGTAATACTTATGCTATCTTGAGAGAAGCCACTAGTGAAACCTATGGCCCCCGGGTCTATCTTTTATCATATAAGTTTACCATCTACTTTTATTTGCATCTTTCACTTTCCAATCTATATCATAAAAATATCAAAAATATTTATCTTATCATATTATCTCTATCAGATCTCACTTTCGCAAGTGGCCGTGAAGGGATTGACAACCCTTTATTGCGTTGGTTCCGAGGTTCTTGTTTGTTTGTGTAGGTGCGTGGGACTTTTGAGGAGCCTCCTACTGGATTGATACCTTGGTTCTCAAAAACTGAGGGAAATACTTAGCTACTTTGTTGCATCACCCTTTCCTCTTCAAGGAAAACCAACGCTAGCTCAAGACGTAGCAGGGCTTCGGGTGGAATTGTCACTATCTGGAACAGTTCAATATTCACTGGTTAGGTAATTGCTTCTGAAGATTTTGCTCTCGTGATTAAATTTCAGTCCACTCAATCATCACAATCTTGGACACTAGTGAATATTTATGGCCCCTGTCAAGGAGATTCATGCATTAATTACACTAATTGGCTTTTCTCATTAAACATTCCGGCCAATGAAGATTGGCTCCTTGTGGGCGATTTTAACTATATCCGCAGTCCTGACAATCGTAACAAGTCGGGTGGGAACATTAATGACATGATCACATTCAATGACTTCATTAGAACACAATGTCTTGTTGAATTACCAATCAAAGGTCGCACTTTCACCTGGAGTAATATGCAGCAAGACCCACTTTTGGAACAACTCGATTGGTTTTTCACCTCATGTAACTAGACTAGTTCATACCCTAAGATCATTGTTAAACCCTTGGGTAAGCCGGTGTCCGATCACATCCCGTGTGCGGTCACAATTGAAACTGCTATTCCGAGGAGTAAGCTCTTTCATTTCGAGCCCTTTTGGATTCAACATCCTGGTTTTATGGACACTGTGCAGTCTGCTTGGGATAAGCCCGTCAGAGCAACCAATAGTGCAACCATTCTTTGCAGAAAGTTCAGGCACTTACGATACTATCTGAAAAATTGGAGCAAGAAAATTTCACGCCTATCAATAGCCATTGATAACTCCAACAGAGCTCTAGCAGAACTGGACACGGTCGAGAACAGAAGGCAACTGACCATTCCTGAGGCAAACTTTAGGACCATTCTCAAGGCCCACATTCTACGTCTCTTGTCATATCAACAACAATATTGGAAGAAACGATGCACAATCCGGTGGGTGTGCTTTGGAGATGAGAATTCCAATTTTTTTTCAAGCTATGGCTTCCGAATGATACAGAAGAAACAATATTGCTTCCTTAACCTTGAAGGATGGAACCATAATTGACGAGCATGCAAGCAAAGAATTTGTCATTTATCATTCATTCAAAGAAAGACTTGGGACCTCCTCTAAGCATGAGATGAAATTTAACCTTCCCTCCATCATCAAGAGAATTGAGGGGTTGGATGACCTAACTCTCCCTTTTACTAGACAAGAGATCGATCTAGTTATCAAAGAAATGCCCGCGGATAGGGCACCGGGTCCAGATGGGTTCAATGGTGCATTCCTGAAATCTTGTTGGCATATAATCAAGGAAGATTTTTATGCACTCTGTGACCAGTTCTTTGATGGTGGCCTGACCCTTGAAAGCATTAATGATGGATTCATCACCCTCTCCCAAAGTTGTTGCACCTCAAGGAGTTAATGACTTTCGACCGATTACTCTGCTAAAATGTTGCCTCAAAGTCATCACAAAACTTTTAGCTAACCGGCTTCAAAAAATCATTCTGAAGATAATTCACCGCAACCAATATGGTTTCTTGAAAAACAGGTCTATCCAGTACTGCCTCGCATGGGCGTTTGAATACATACATCAGTGCCAAACTTCTAAAAATCCAACAGTTCTTCTCAAGTTGGATTTTGCAAAAGCGGTTGATACCATTGAACATGATGCTATGCTGGAAATCATGAAACACATGGGCTTCAATGATAAATGGTTGGGGTGGATCAAAACCATTTTCTCCTCGGCGAAATCTTCAGTTGTCCTTAATGGCGTCCCGAGCAGACAGTTTAATTGCATTTGTGGAGTTCGACAAGGTGACCCTTTGTCCCCTCTAATCTTTGTCTTGGCGGCAAATTTATTACAGGCTGCAATTACTGACTCTTTTCAAAGAAATGAGCTTCAACTGCCCTTCTACGACCCAACCAATCAGACTATCCTATGATTCAATACACCAACGACACAATCATGTTGCTCCCAGCGTGTTCCGACCAAGCTACTCTTGTCAAAAAAATCCTCACTGATTATGCCACTTCTATTGGGCTAAATATTAACTTCCACAAGTCAACTCTCGTGCCCATGAACCGTGACGCCGCAACCGCTCAACATATTGCACAAATTTTTGGTTGCGTGGTGTGAAAGCTACCTTTTACATATCTAGGGCTGCCAATGGGCACATCTAAACCTACAGTGCAGGATCACATGCCTTTGGTCTGTGGAGTTCAACAAAGACTTTCATCGACGCTGTCAATGATCTCTTATGGAGGGAAACTTTTGCTTCTCAACTCGGTCATCACATCTCTCATCATCTTTGCGCTTTGCACCCTCAAATTACCACCGAAGATTATTGAACTGCTGGATAAAATCAAAAGACAATGCATATGGACTAAGAAGACTGATAATGGGGACAAGTGCAACTCTTTAGCTTCGTGGCAAATGGTTTGCAGACCCAAGGAGTGTGGAGAACTCGGGGTGCTTGACTTACAAACTCAAAGTTATGCTTTGCTCATGAAATACCTACACAAATTCTATAACCACTGGGATCTGCCGTGGGTTGATTTGATTTGGTCCACATATTACACCGAAAGAATTCCACATGCTTCTGACCCATGCGGTTCATTCTAGTGGAAAGATGTGCTCAAACTTACTCCTATTTATAGAGGCATCTCGCACGTGATCGTTCGCAGAGGAGACACTGCGCTTATGTGGAAAGATCTCTGGTTGGATGATGTTCTTGCAGATTCACACCCCCGTGCGTTTTCATATGCCAGACTTGAAGATATTTCGGTCCAGGATTTTCTTGGTTGCACCAACCTCAATGAAACCTTTCACCTACCCCTCTCCATGCAAGCCCACAATGAGTTGCGCAATATCCAGGAAATTACGACACATGTTGGCAATGATGCGGGAGATGACATGGACGCTTGGGTCTATGAGTGGGGCTCTGAGATATACACTACCAAAAGATACTACAAATTTTACTTTCGGGAGGTCACTGCACACAATAGTTACAAATGGCTTTGGAAACCTTCGGCCACAATGAAAATCAAGGTTTTTGGTTGGTTGCTTCTCTTAGATCGTCTGAACACCAGAAACATGCTTAAGAGAAGACACTATAATATTAGAGACAATCATGGTTGCATCCTATGTGGCAGCACCAAGGAGGAAACGATTGAACACATGATCTTTGCTTGTCATTTCAGCTTGGCTTGTTGGGACACCTTGAACATCAACTGGACAACTAATGGAGATCATCTAAACTGGATCCAGGAAGCCAAATCAGTGTGGAACAACCCCATGTTTATGGAGGTCTTTTTGTATGCCTCCTGGAGTTTGTGGAAAGAGAGAAATAACAAGCACTTCCGAAGGATAGACCCCATTGTCGGCTCATGGGCAAAAAGATTTAAAGAGGACTTCTCTCTACTCATACACGGAGTCAAAGAGAAGCACATCCAATTTATTTCCTCTTTTACTCATTCCTTTGTTATCCCATAGTCTAGTTCTTAGTTTGGATTCCTAACTCAACCTTTTATTTTACCATGGCCATGGATGTAAGGTTATGAATTTGTAAGAACTTTTTTGATACTTTAATTTAATACATACGGTAGGAGCCTCTCCTACTGTTTCAGGTGTCAAAAAAAACTGATGAAATGGTAAAATTTTAGGTTCACCCCGAGAATCCGTCTAAATGACCTCTATTGTAACTCGTCTTGATGCTCCACTGGATGAAGCACTAATGGCTTTCTTCGCGAGAATAGGGACATCTTTGTCGGGCACCCTTCTGATATGCTAGGTATCCCAAGAAACCTCGCGGAGCACAATCTGAATATTATTGAGGGTTTCAAACCAGTTAAGCAGGCACTTCCTCGCTATGTCAAAAACCAACACATTCATGTATTGAGACTCACAAACCTTAACGCCGATATTTATACTGAACCACAATCATTCATTAATACACTCGTATATCATCATCTCATTATCACAAAAAATATTGCAAGAAATCAAACATATCATACTCAATGATCTACATGTTAATGCAAGATTTTAGGTATACCACCTTTGTATACCTATAATTTTTGGACTAATCATATAACTCATCTGACATAAGACATCTTGCCGGGGAACACGGGTGAAAAATGCTAAAAAAGTATGCGAGTGGTACAAGTAGTGAAAATTGCTAAAAAAAAAGTACGCACGTGTGAGGGATCAAACATAGGACCTCCCGCCGTTGAACGCGATTGACTAGCCACTCGAGTTGATGAGCTTTAGTGTCTGATAGGCAGCGCAGACACATCAGAACTATGAGCAGTGATAGATCTAAACATTTTTGAAAATTCAAAGGCATTTGTTTTTGGAAAAAGAGAAATATTTTTTGAAACGTGAACATTTTTAAAATTTTGATAATTTTTTAAAACTCAAACATTTTTAGAAAACGCGAATAAATTTTTGGGAATCTTGAAACCTTTTTGAATTTGTGAAATTTTTCGAAAAACTAGAAATTTTTTGGTAATTTCAAACAGATTTTGAAAACAAAAACTTTTTTTGATACTCCATTTTTTCTAAAAGTGATTTTTTTGGACCTCTGATTGTTTCTAAAAATGTGAACTTTTTTTGAAACTTGAAACAAAATATGGAAACGCGAATTATTTTTGAAACAGTGAACATTTTTCTAAAAGTACGAACATGATTTCAAAATTTTGAACATTATTTTAAACATGAGTTTTTTGAAATAGCAATCAGTTTTCCAAATTCTGGTCATTTTTTAAAAACTGTGAAAATAGAAACAAAAAATGAAAAGAAGAAATAGAGAAAAGAATTCTATTTTTGTAAAACTAGTGATAGTAATATAAAAACAAAAGAAAAGGAAAGGAAAACCAATCAAGGAGGATTATTAAAAAAAGGAAAAAACCCAGAAAGAACCTTGTAGGGAAAGAATATGTTTACTAGCTACTTGGGCTGGCCCATATGCGGTTTGCTCGCTGCAATGCAATGGGCCTTGGGTCGCGCACGTCTCTCCCTGTCTAGGAGGAGAACCCTATTTGCCGCTCGAGCAGAGCAAGGGATTCGTCTACAACTCGGAAGTCGGAACTCGGAACAGCAAAGGGGTTCGGCTTTTAGATCCAAGCACGCCGCCGACTTTAAAGATGTGGGGATGTATATCGAGAGAGCAGTCAGGCGGCGGCGACTCGGGAGTACGAGCTCGACGGCGGCTGAGCATCATCGGGTTTGTGAGTTGGAGGGGATGAGGGGGAGGCGGCGGAGCGGCGGGCTCCTGGGGTCTTGGCATCCGACCTCAGGTCCAAGCTGCCGACGGAGGCTGGTTCGCCGCGAGCACGTTGAGAGCCTGAGGCGCCTGGTCGATGGCTACCACAGTGATGCACCACGAGGAGGCGAGCCCGAGGCGGTGGGCGGCGGCGGATCCAGTCATGCTCCTCCTCGAATTCCCCGTCGTCGTGCTACCGAGGGCGTCTTCGCCCACATCTCCTCACGCCGGTGCGCATGGCGCCTCCTGCCGCTGGTTCCGCCTGCTGGTCGTGATGCGGTAAAAGAACAGAGCATGTGCTCGCGGTGGAGGATGCTCCCTCGCTGCCGCGGAACGCTCGCCTCGCCTGCCACCACGGACAAGGTAGACACCCTCCTACAGAATGATGTTGTTGCTTCCCAGCTGTTTGCCGTGTGATGCTCCTGCTTCCCACTGTTTGCCGCGTGATGCTCTGCTGTCGCTACTGCTTTGCTACTGCTGCTAATTTGCTCCTCTGGAACTCACAAGGAAGATATAAAATTTGTGACTAAAGCATATTTGATCAGCTGTCCTGTTACAAAACATAGATTTTTTTTCTAGCATCAGGCAAAGAATCATAATGTGCACTCAGTTCACACAACACACACTCTTTTTCTTTAGGCAAACATATACGGAAATTGTGATTTGAAAGGACTATCAATCTACATAAATCATGGCAAAGTTTCCTACATTTTTCGGTGTGGGTTCATTGAGGAGATTCAAGATACAATCTGCTGCTGCTAATTTGCTGTAGTGCTGTTTTAAAGATGATGATGACAGATTACCACCATCAAGCATTTGCTAATGACGAGGTAGAAATTTTCTATAGTTGCTAGCCAATGGAAAAAGCAAATCAGCAAGAGTTCTACTTCTCATTAGATGAATGCCAGAAATGGATTATTTCTTTAGATTATGAACTTAGCACATTGTGAAATACAACAATGTGTAGAATGTGAAGTTCAAAGAATGGTTGAAGATCACTATGGACAGGCTCAACTTGCACCATGTCACTTGATTCGTCTATTTAGGTGGTGATGTCAGAAGAAGGTAAATTGCTAGGTTCTCAAGTAGATTCTCATACGGTGTCTACCTGGGTATAGTTAGTGACATGTGTTATTAGTAGGTTCTCATACGGTGGCCAGCTATCTGTTCCTGAATGGTTTGTGGCAAGATAGTGGGAAAACACATCAGTTGTTCCAGCACTTATGATGAATGTTGCCCTCCTGAGAAGTTGATCAGCTCTTCTTGGTCTGACTAATCTTTGGAGGTTTCTTCTGTTACGCCATAGGTCCTCGACTTGATTGGAAAATGATAGTGTATTCTATCATGGAGAAAAAAACACAGCTAGCTAATTAGTACCTAAAATACTGGCTCTGAATAATCGGAATAGCTTGATTTATTAACTAGCTATCCACTCTTTTGTGATCTTGCAACTAGTTGAATTTGGTGAATGTTATTTCTTTATGTAATTGGCATGTGCTAGTAGAATGTTACTCCCTCAGTTCACATATATAAGATGTTCTACCTTTTTCTCTGATTTAGATGTATATAGATGCATTTTAGTGTGTTTGTTCACTCATTTCAGTCCGTATGTTGTCCATATTGAAATATCCAAAACATCTTATATTTGTGAACAGTGGGAGTATTTCTTTATGTAATTGGCAAGCGCTGTTAGAAAGTGACAACAGAAATTTTCTTGCTATTGTGGCAGGCAACAAAATGGAGCTATCCTTTCCATTAGCATATTCCAGAAGGAACTATTTTGCACATAAAGTGATGGCTTGGGCCTTCGGCACCATGGCGGCATCAGTTTGCACGTTGTCGCTCCACTTGTATTGCTGGTTGCAAAGTAAGGTGCGAACAGTCCATCGCCGTATGTTAGGAGGTGAAACTTAAGCACTATGTAAGCTCAACAACTTGCTTCCAGTACAAAGCACAAATTTGGATGCGGTTTGTTCAGTGCAACCTGCTTCTCATTCCTAAGCATTAATGCTTCTAATGATATTGCAGATAGTGAAAATTTCTCTAGTGTTGTGGGAGCTGCTGCTGTTGCATTTAAATCGGTTTGTCCAAATCGACAGTCCGAGGCTCCAGCAGATGCAGTCGCAACCCCACCTCTAGATCAGCTCACCACCCAACCAGTTACACTCAGTTATGTGACAGTTTTGATTCATTCTACAGAATTATTGGAACTCTGGAATGACCAAATCTCAATTCTGCTTCAAAGGTAATGATTCTGTTTTATCAACCACCCTAAATTTGTCCACAACTGATGTTTATGACATGGTTATCTATTTCACACATTCTTATTCTATGTATATTGTGATTATATTTTCATTTACTTAGTTGTGTTGCTGTTCAGTTGACTGTTAAGCTTATGGTTATTTCCCCCGCAAAAAAAGGTTATGGTCTTTTATTCCAAAAGAGAAAAGCATGTTTCTTTGTAGGAGACTAGCTGCTATATAGACTTGCATATTTTGTAATGTTTCTTTTACAAACATACGATGTTATAGAGTGTAGACACGGGCCTAGGCATCTAGCCAAACCTACCTATAGCATTTCTAAAACGATATAATTATAACGGTTACATGTAAATTACGTGTGCTTTTCTCATACGCCTTAGTAGATTCTAAACATATGGTGTGATGTATAAAAGTTTATGGTCAATGCTAGTTTAGTGTTTGGGTCAAATTATTATTTGAAAGTAGGGGTTAAAGTTTGCCAAGAAAAAAGCAGATTATTATTTGAGATTGATAGAGTACGACTATATCCCACCCGGTCTTGTTTTCATCAAAAGTGTGTCCCACTTTGTTGAAGAATACACCTACCATTTTGGTAGTGGGCCTAACTCATCTCTGCAGTTTTGTTTGGGCCTCATTGCCCTAATACGCTAGTAGTCGTCTCATTTTCCATATTTCCCTTGGTCTCACTCCCAATCACTTCACGATCCAAGGAAGGGAATGCCAGCAGCCATGGGGACAGTGCCCCCTTCGACCATTCATGTCACTTGAGAGGATGAAGGCTCTGGTGATGTCACGCGAGAGAGATCGGAGCAAGCGAGGTTGCCACCATCCTTGTTGCGACGACAATGCCACAACGGAGGGTAGAACGGGATGGTGGGTGACGGCATTGCGGAAGGAGGTGCCGACCACTCATTTGACCCAGGGAAGCAAAAATAATGTGCAATGTTTTAATCCCGTACTGCTAATAAATAAGGATCTCGGTTGAGAGAATCTAGAGTATGGTGTGTGGTCTAGAAAAGGAGCAAGAGTGCACTCAAGCATGTTTAGGGGGAGGTATGTTCGGGGTGGAGGCCACAGGGGGAGCTATGCCCGGCTGGATGACCATAAAGGGCGAGGGAGAATTCCTTCTTTTAAGTATAAAAGTATACTCCCTTTGTTCACTATTATGAGATGTTTTGGATATTTTAATATGAACTACGTATAGAAATGAGTGAACAAAACACACTAAAACGTGTCTATGTACACCTGATTCAGAAAAAAGTTAGAACATCTTATAATCATTAGTGGAGGGAGTACTAGAGAATAAAATCCTTCCCTAGCTAATGGTGGATCAACAACATCGAGTCTGAAGAGATAGAGGAATTATTTGATCCTGCACACTAGAGCATATGAAGGAAGCATCGACACCAATATGCATGGTGAGCTATGTTGCACAGGGTCGTGCACAATACTAATAGCACCTGTACTCTCTGACAACAGAGGAGTAGGTGAGTGACAACACCTGTACTCTACAACAGAGGAGTAGGTGTAGTGATAGAAACAAAAAAATCCTTAAGCTACCATCATATGCCTTTGTTGTCAAAACAGCCATAGTTTGCAACTCAGCCTTTGCACTAGAAGGGAAAGCGCAATCGGTTTCTTTGTCTTCTAGACAATGAGAAAACCATCAAGAAACACAGTAAGTAGAAAGGGACGTGCGAACTTGAGCATAGGAAGAAGAGAGACGG
>NC_041383.1:616530646-616532576 GCF_002162155.2 Triticum dicoccoides
AAAGTGAGAGTACAGACAAAGTGACTTAGAATGAGAACGTGATATGAAATGTCTCGACGAGTGACATCTAAATAGACAAGACTCCCAACAAGATGATGATAGCGTGTCGGATCAAACAAAGGTGGATGTTGAGCTCCATGGGAGTGTCATGCCACTTGAGAGGATGAAGGCTCTAGTAACATCGTGCGAGAGGCATCGGTGTTAGCGAGTTTGCCACCATCCTAGCCACGACGACAATGCCGCAGAGCATATAGTGGAGGGTAGAGTAGGAAAGTGGAGCGACGGCGCCGCAGGAGGAGGTGCACTCAAATGGGGGGCACTGCGCTGTAGTCTGTTTCTTCTTTCAGGCGAGTGCCAGACAGATAGACTCACAACAGAATGTCGATAAAGCGCCAGACCAGACAGTAGGTCAACATCAGTAGCAGGGAGGTGAACATTGAGCTCCATGGCAGTCTCAACATGCGCTCATCAGTAAGAGCAGCGCGAGTAAGAAGATCGTAAATTATTATTTTTCAGCATGAAGGGACCTCAATCCCAAGGAAGTAGCAGAGAGCGCTAAGATAAAACATAAGAAACTGCATACTAAGACATGCCTTAACAAAGGCAATATACTCACGATCTACGTCAGTGATGATCATGTCATCATCATATAGAAGAGGAGTCCTAGCAAGAACAGAAAGGAGGAAAAACAATGTCGGATCATGAGCACTCGATGAAAACCAGCAGTAGCCACCATAGAGGCAAAACGCTCAAACCAGGTGTGAGGGGCTTGCTTAGAGCCATAGTGAGAGTGATGAAGACGAGAAAGCATGTCGTAAGGAGCAGCTCACCATTAAGAAATGCATTCTTAACATGAAGCCTAGACACAAATAAGTGGCGAACAGAGGCCACAAAAGAAGTGTGCGAACAGTGGTGAGCAAAAGTCTCATCGTCATCAGGACCATGCTCCTATTGAAAGCCATTACCCACAACACGAGCTTTGTAATGCCCAAGAGAACCATCAGAGTGAGTCCTAACCTTGTAGACCCACCAAGTGATGGGACGAACACGAGGAGGAACATATACAATATCCCACGCGCTAATGCGCTCAAGAGTAGCTGTCTCCTCTGCCATCACAAGGTGCCATTTGGTATGAACAACACCATAATAAGTTGGCTCAAGAACAACATCGACAAGCTTGGAAGACCTAGGCGGTCAACATGCCAAAGCGGACGAGGACGCAAGCCATAAGTAGGCTGAGACGGGGAAGATGGCACACCGATAGACGCATCCACAACACGTAGACGACCTGTATAGAAATTAGGAAAAGATTGTAACGCCCCGGTTTTGATGCGCCAGGTGTCTGCCAGTTATTCGCCGTCATTGCCATGTCATGTGCTTGCGTGTTGCATTTTATCATGTCATCATGTGCATCTCATTTTGCATACGTGTTCGTCTCATGCATCCGAGCATTTTCCCTGTTGTCCGTTTTGCAATCCAGCACTCCTATGTCCTCCGGCGTTCCCCTTTTGTCTCCTGTTGTGAGTGGGTGTTGAACTTTCTCGGAATGGCCCGAGGCTTGCCAAGTGGTCTTGGTACAGCACCGGTAGACCACCTGTCAAGTTTCGTGCCATTTGGAGTTCATTCGATACTCCAACGGTTAACCGCGTAGCCCGAAACCCCCTTTCTCTTTGCAGCCCAAAACCCCTTCCAAAGTGGCCCAAAACCCAGCAAACTATCCTCCATGCTCTCGGTCATTCGATCACGATCGTGTGGGCGAAAACCGCTCCTCATTTGGATTCTCCTAGCTCCTTCTACCTATAAAAAGGCATTCTCGTCCAAATTCGTAGACGAAACCCTAAATTTCCTCCCTCTCCGCGCCGGACACGTCCGCCCCCGGCCGGACACGTCCGTCCCCACGCACGCAGCCAACCCTCGCGCGCCACGTGGC
>NC_041383.1:616533087-616546012 GCF_002162155.2 Triticum dicoccoides
GCCGTCACCGCCCGGCGAGCTCCGCTGCGGCTCCGCCGGCCCTCGCCGTCCGGCCCTGCTCCGCCCCCGCAGGCGCCGGATCCAGTCGGATCCGGGCGGACTCGACCTCCCCGATGCCTCCGGTCTCCTTCCTCAACTCCGGCGAACCCCGACGAACCTCGTTCTTCGTGCCTCGGATCTGGATCTGGAAGATGAGGTAGTCCCCGATTTTGCCCAAGTCCCCGAATCTGTGTTATTTTCATGCCATGTTCGTCATGTCGTATCTCTGCAACCGTAGCTCTGTTTCATGCGTGTAATATGTCAAATTGTTCATCTCAACGAGTACATCATTTAATTCCATTGCGTCATATTCATTTGAGCTCATCTTTATGCCTGAATCATCGTTGAAAGAGTGCTTCATAATGTTTTCTGCTGTCTGTTAACAGAACGAGCTCATTTGTCATTTTTGCCATGATTGATGTGTGGATCCTATGAGGTTGATGTCTTCATGTGTTTTGATTTATGTTATGTCTTCTTTACAGAGGTGCTTACCATGTATTTTTGTGATCAATGTGGTGACTAGCACAAGCATGCAAACTAGGCATCGTGATGTTCCTAATTTTAGTCCCTGTTCTGCTGTTATTTTGATGCCATGTAAACATGTTGCTACAGAGAGATCCATGCATATTTTGAGATACTTCAGTAAGGATGTTTTGAATATATGGTTATTATCTATCCATTCATGCCATGGGTTGCAATTATGGAGTAGTCTAGCATGTCATTTTCGTGCTCTACTTTTGCTTCAAAATGTTTCCTGGCAGATTGTTTACATGTTATTCAATTTTGTCAAGGTTGTTGTAGTTGATCCTTGCATGCTATGGACTTGGTCTTGCCTTGGTTGGTTACACAAACATGCCTTCTTACTGTTGGTTGCCTTGCCATGCCATGTAATGCTCTGTGGTGAGTGGTACAAGCTCACCAACATGCCTTCATAATTCTGTTTCTGCCATGTATGAATCTGTAATATAACTTGCTATGTTTACATGGGTGCCATCATATTTTCTGATTCTTTTTGGCTCATGGTCAGTAAGGGACTTTTGATCTATGCTTTGAGTAGATTCATGCCATGTCTTTGTTTGCCATGATAAGTTCCTGTAACATGTTGTTTGATAGCTCTAAACATTGCAACCTGATGTTATTTTCTGCAAAGTCTGAATTGTTATTACTTGCAATCTTACCATGTGTGTTTGAGCATGTTCTAGTGATTTTTAGAGATAGCTCAGTGTTCATGTTTTGTTATGCTTTACCTGTACATCATGTCCATGCCTTTTGTTTACTTGTTGAGGTCCTGTAGCATGTTGTTTTGATGCTTGCAATATGCCTAGTTGCTGTTTTGGACAGCTTGTCCTTTAAACTTGTATAGAATGTGTGTGTTGCACCCTTGCTTCGTTTTGAGTGTGCCCTATATGAAACTTGCTTGATATTGCATGTAGTTTCATATTATCATGTTGCATCCTTATTTTGAGGTGTTTGCTTGATGTTTGAATGCATTTTGCATCAATGCTATGTTTATCTTGTGTTGCTCATATCTTCTAGACCGTAGCTCCGAACTAAATGAACTTTATATGTAACTTGACTAGAATCTCGTGTAGATCATCTTTGTGTATCTTAACTTGCTGTTTAACAACTTGAACATAAGGTTTATTCAGATCTGGACCAATTTCGAAATATGCATATGAGGACTTACTAGAATTGTTATATGTTGTTCCCGGCCTCATTTAAACTTGCTTTGATGTGTTGTTCTTGTTTGCATCATCTCTTGCCATGAGTAGCTTCATGTAGTCTTGTGTTGCATCATGCTTGTTTGTGCATCATGCCTTGTTCATGTGTGGTGTGTTTACTATGTTGTGTGCTTCTTCTCGATAGTTCCCGTTTCGTTGCGATCGTGAGGATTCGTTCGTCTACGCTTGGTTCGGCTTCATCCGTTCGTCTTCTTCATGGACTCGTTCTTCTTCCTTGCGGGATTTCAGGAAAGATGACCGCTACCCTGGATCTCACTACTATCATTGCTATGCTAGTTGCTTCGTTCTATCGCTTTGCTGCGCTACCTATCTTTTGTTCGTCAAGCCTCCCATATTGCCATGAACCTCTAACCTTTGACATTTTTCCTATGCAAATCATTGTTTGGCTATGTTACCGCTTTTGCTCAGCCCCTCTTATAGCGTTGCTAGTTGCAGGTGAAGTTGAAGATTTCTCCATGGTGGACAGGATTTTGGTTGGGATATCACAATATCTCTTATATTATTAATGCATCTATATACTTGGTAAAGGGTGGAAGACTCGGCCTTATGCCTGGTGTTTTGTTCCACTCTTGCCGCCGTAGTTTCCGTCATACTGGTGTTATGTTCCCGGATTTTGCGTTCCTTACGCGGTCGGGTGATTTATGGGACCCCCTTGACAGTTCGCTTTGAATAAAACTCCTCCAGCAAGGCCCAACCTTGGTTTTACCATTTGCCTCACCTACCCCTTTTTCCCTTGGGAGTCGTGCATCCCGAGGGTCATCTTTATTTTAGCCCCCCCGGGCTAGTGCTTGTCTAAGTGTTGGTCCGAACCAGAGCCACTTGCAGCGCCACCTCGGGGAAACTCGAGGTCTGGTTTTAGTTGTACGTAGTGTTCATCCGGTGTTGCCCTGAGAATGAGATATGTGCAGCTCCTATCAGGATTGTCGGCGCATCGGGCGGTCTTGCTGGTCTTGTTTTACCATTGCCGAAATGTCTTGTAAACCGGGATTCTGAGTCTGATCGGGTCTTCCTTGGAGAAGGTATATCCTTCATTGATCGCGAGAGCTTGTCATGGGCTAAGTTATGACACCCCTGCAGGGTATAATCTTTCGAAAGCCGTGCCTGCGGTTATAGGCAGATGGGAATTTGTTAATGTCCAGTTGTAGATAACTTGACACCAGATCCGAATTAAAACGCATCAACCGCGTGTGTAGCCGTGATGGTCTCTTCTCGGCGGAGTCCGGGAAGTGAACACGGTCTTTGTCTTATGTTTGACGTAAGTAGGAGTTCAGGATCACTTCTTGATCATTGCTAGCTTCACGACCGTTCTGCTTGCTCTCTTCTCACTCTTATTTGCGTATGTTAGCCACCATATATGCTTAGTCGCTGCTGCAGCCTCACCACTTTACCCCTTCCTTTCCCATTAAGCTTTGCTAGTCTTGATACCCATGGTAATGGGATTGCTGAGTCCTCGTGGCTCACAGATTACTACAACAACAGTTGCAGGTACAGATTGTGCGATGATCATGACGCGAGAGCGATGCTTGCTTGCATTGAGTTCTTCTTCTGCTTCTTCTTCGATCAGGGGATAGGTTCCAGGTCGGCAGCTTGGGCTAGCAGGGTGGATGTCGGTTGAGTTTCTGTTTGTGTTTCATCCGTAGTCAGATGTTGCTCTTATGTATTGTGATGTTGTATTCGTGTGGCATTGTATGCCTCTTGTATGTATCCCCATCTATTATGTAATGTTGATGTAATGATATCCACCTTGCAAAAGCGTTTCAATATGCAGGTCTATCCTTGGTGGGACCTTCGAGTTTCTTTTGGATAGGGTCGCATATTGGGCGTGACAAAGATGGAAGAATACGAGTTAGAATCATCGGGATAAACTCAGGAGATGGAGACAAGGAAGCCACCGGTGATGAAGGTGTAGAATCATGTG
Organism: Triticum dicoccoides; assembly: GCF_002162155.2. NCBI lineage: Eukaryota > Viridiplantae > Streptophyta > Magnoliopsida > Poales > Poaceae > Triticum > Triticum dicoccoides. The sequence continues at coordinate 616,536,787 of NC_041383.1, forward strand.
ATCAGTGAGGTGAGGAAATTATAGAAGATGATGGCGTTGGTTCTACAATAATTAGAGAAGCAGGAGCAGTACGCCGACTGGATAAGGGCTCGATAGGAGTGGTAGGAGTCTCGGGAAAATTGTGGAAAGAGATATACTTCACTTAAAAGGCCGAAGAAGATGGACTTAACAAAAGTCATATCCCGAGAAATAGGCATCCGATGACCAATATGATCCCAACAATGATATCCCTTATGCTCATCGTTGTATCCTAAGAAGACACACTCAACAGACTGACAAGTCAGTTTGGTGCGTTCACGAGGGTCAAGAAGGACATACCAAACACAACCGAATAATTAAAGCGCCAAATAAATGATCAAATAAACGCTCGAAAGGAGCGTCACCCTGCAGAGCAGTGGATTGTTGAAGGTTGATGAGATAGATGGAAGTGGAGACAAACTCGACCCAAAAGTGCGACGGAGGAGATGCGGTGACCATAACGGATGAGTCGTCTCAAGAAGGTGATGATGCTTGCGCTTAGCCATGCCATTTTGAGCATGAGCACCAGGATAAAAGAACCAAAGTCTGCTAAAAAAGGATTCCACCAGAGTCATCATAGAACACATGAATAGGTCTAGAGAACTGAGTGTGAACCATGGCAGCAAAAGGCTTATAAGACCTCACTACAAGAAGAAATAAAGTATATCCAGGTGTGTCGACACAAGTTACTACCGGAGGCAAAGGGAGATGGACCCCTGAGATCATATTGAACGAGGTCGGACGACGAGACACTGTCTCGCTATGAGTATAAGGTAATTGGACCATGGATTAGAGACATCATCGGAGACGGATCGAAGAAGACCACGTCGAACTAAGGATGAGAGATAACAAGTGACCCAAGGGGATGATGCCAATCCTGAAAATAACTGGTAGATAAGGCAACGGAGGCAGAGACTGGCGATGTTAGCAGCAGAGGGACTTGATCCAGCATCCCATGTGCCTATGCACTCTTCGTGCCCTACTGATCCGGCTCGGTGTTCTTTTCCTGTTTGCGGGTTGTGGGTCATGCACTTGATTAAGCACCCCAGGTTCTCCTACTGCGCCCTTGGCCTTGACTTTAGGTAGCGCCTGTCCTCGGCTCGTCCCGTGCATAAACAAGGTACGCGTCAACTGTCCGAGCTCTTGCTCACCATTAGTGGTGCTCGAGCGTGCGGTTATGGTGTCGCACATAAAGGGAACACGGGATGTGGGATTGAGACAGTACTCATAGCAGCCCGCAGCAAGGCAAAGAATGCCCATCCAGACTGGCAGGGAGCAAAGGTGGGTCAAAGGTGGACGTTGACTCGGAGTCTCAACAGTGCGCTCATCAGTAAGAGCAGCACGAGCAAGAAGATTTTGGATATACTTCTCTTAGGAAATAAGGAACAATCTCAAGGAAGTATCGAAGAGGACCAAGATTCAATAGTGAACTTATCACTAAGAGCAGCATGAGCAAGAAGATCCTAAATGTACTTCTCTTGGAAAATAAAGAAGCCATCAGAGGTAGAAGAAACCTCAGTTCCAAGTAGTGAAAGGGACCAAGATCAGACATTAAATCTATTCACTAAGACGAGCCTTCAAAAAGGCAATGCACTTGGTAGTGATAATCATGTCATCGACATACAGGAGCAAAGCTCGACCACAAGCTTAAAGATGGATATAAAGTGCAGGATGATGGTCATTTGGCAAAAATTAGTTGCATTCATCGTCGAGATAGAAAACCTCAAACCATGCACGAGGGATAAAGGCATAAAGAGAGTGACAAATACGACAGATCATGCCATCAGGGGAAAATATCTATGTGGTGGCTACATGTAGACCTTCTCATGCAACTCACCATTAAGAAAGACATTCTTGACATCAAGCTAAGAGACAGACCAGTGGCGAGCAAATATCACAACGAAAAGTGTGCGAAGAGTGGTCACGTGGGCCATTTGAGAAAATGTCTTGTCGTAGTCATAGCCATGTTCCTATCGAAAGCCACAAGTCACAAGACGAGCTTTGTAAGGCAAGGGAACCATCAGAGTCTAGATATTGTAGACCCACTTATAGTATACAAGTGAGGGTTGAGCATGAGGAGGAAGGGAAATGAGATCCCACGTGCCAGTGCGTTCAAGAGCAGCAATATCCTCTGCCATCGCATGTTGCCTTTTGGGTGAACATGGTATCACAGTAAGTTGTATTGAGAAGAGCAGCGCCAGAACACTAATGAGGAAGTCTTAGGGGACGAATGAGGTGGGGAAGCCGCAGGAGATGATGACGTGGGGTCTACAACAGTAGTACAGGGAGACACATTGGAATGGATGTAGGAGGGCAAACCATGAGTGATAGGTGTATCAGAAAACGTTAGGAAAGAAATATCCTCAGTGGGAGAGGCTGAAGGAGAGGATGGACGTGGATAGAAAGGACGAGACTCATCAAAAATCACACCCTGAGGAATGCGCATTCGCCGATCAATAGGATCCCAACACATGAAGCGCTCAGTAGCCATGAGAACGACCAAACAGACACTCGAGAGGAATGTCACCTTGCAAAGCAAGGAAGGCTAACTGTTGACGAGGTAGGTGGAAGTAGAAACAACCTCAACCTAAAAGTGAGGTGAAAGAGAGGTGTTGATCTTCAATGCACAAGCCACCTCAAGAAGTTGACGATGCTTATGATCAGCAAACCATTCTGAGCATTTGGACCAATCATGAGAACTGAGAAAGTGTGCCCTGCTCAGCAAGGAATCGGCACAACAAATGATGGATGAACTCGCAAGCAAAATCTTCATGGAAGACACAATTAGGAGCGAAAAAACCAGCATGAAGCATGGGGCAAACTTCTTACTGATAGATAAGACCATACTACAAGAAAATCATACAATATATCCATGCGTGCCGAGAGAAAACATCTATAAAGATAATATAGTGGCGATGGCCTCATTTTGAGGCAAAGGGAGCTCGACCACAAACATCGAAATGAACAAGATAGAAAGGGCAAGACACAGTCTCGCTATGAAGATAAAGTAATTAAACTTGTTTGCCAAGCCGAACCAGTCAAGCTCCTAGAGGACCTGGGAGTTACAACGACGATGGCCAACACTAAGTAAAGCATCCATTTGAGGATCCTAACAAGAACAAGAGTTAAACTAAAGAATGATTGTACGACCAAAGTCGACAATCTGACCACCTAAAATGAGCTGCATAGGCCAAGGCATATGAGCAAAAGAATAACATGAAAATATGAAGTAGTAAGAGTGCCTCGACTGTCGACTTGGAGGGAAGTTCCATCAGCAGTAAGAACATGAACATGAGAATTTGAAGGTCGAATAGCTGACAAACTCGAAGAATCATAAACTATTTGAAAATACGTCCAGTACCAAGGATCCATAAAGGTGTACTTGGTTGTGTAAAAGTGGTCACTCGGTACTAGAAAAATCAGTAGCAAAACCTATTGATGGAGAACCCAAAGAATCAGCTAGTAGACATGGAAGTCGCCTAATCTCCAGTGTAGTCATTGTCTCAACTGAAGAGGTTGCCGAAGAAGTATTGTGCGATAAAACTAGAAGTAGCAAGTAGGTGCTTTATTAAAGATCAAACACCCAAAAGTATTTCTCGTTCTTTTTTGTTTAGTTTAATTTGGTTTTTGATTGCTTTCTTTTGTGTTCCTTTGTTTATTTCCTTCCTATTGTTTGTTTGTTTGTTTGTTGTTTGCTTTTAAAAGAAACCCTCCTTTCGTTCTTTTGGTGTTTTGAAGTTCTTCCAGAAAACAACAGAAATATTTCTTTGTTCTCTTTGCTTTTTCCTTGGAAGTGTATTTGATTGCCTCTTCGCTAAAACTTTGGAAATCTTCTTTGCGTTCTTTTTTGCCTTTGAGAAAAACCAAATATTCTAAATTATTTCTGTTGTGTTTCTTTGAGTTCTTTGCATTTTATGTTTTAGAAAATTCAAAAATATTTCACTTCCGTTGTTCTTTTGTTTTCTTTTGGTTGTTCTTTTTGACTTCTCATTGTTATTTTCTTTTTGTTGTTTCTTTCGTCTTTGTGTTTAAATTGCAAAAACCAAACTTTCCAAAAAGATTTTTCATTTGCATCTTGTTGAGTCCCAAGTGTTTGTAGTATGTTTTTACTTCCTATTGTTTCTTTTGTTTGTGTGTAGTTTGTTTTTGAAAGAAACCCCAAAAGATTTCTTTTTTCCTTTCGTTCTTTTGAAGTACTTTGAGAAAACAACAAAGATATTTCTTCGTTATTTTTGCTTTTTCTTTGGAAGCTTATTTGAATTCGTCTTTGCTGAAACTTCAGAAATCTTTCACTTGTGCTTCTTTTTGCGTTCTTGTTTGCCTTTGAGAAAAGAAAAAAAATCCAAAAATATTTCTGAAGTTTCTTTGAGTTCTTTTTTGCCTTTTATGTTTCAGAAAATCGAAAAATATTCTCTTTTGTTGTTCTTCTGTTTTCTATTGTTTCCTTTTGGTTGTTCTTTTTGGCTTTTCTCTGTCGTTTTCTTTTTGTCGTTTCTTTCATCTTTGTGTTTATGTTGCAAAACCCAAACTTTCCAAAAAGATTTCTCGTTTGCATCTTATTGAGTCTTAATTGTTTTCCTTTGGTTATTTTCTTGGCTTTTCTTTGTTGTTTTCTTTTTTTTCATTTCTTTCGTCTATGTGTTTAAGTTGTAAAACCAAAAGATTCGTTTGCGTCTTATTGATTCTTAGTTGTTTGAAATGTTTTTTCTGCTTTCTATGTTTTCTTTTGTTTGTTGTTGTTTGCTTTTAGAAGAAACCCAAAATGATTTCTTTATCTTATTATTCTTTTGATGTTATTTGAGGAAACCACAAAAAAAATTCTCGTTCTTTTTGCTTTTTCTTTGGATGTTTATTTGATTGCCTCTTTGTTGAAACTTTGAAAATCCTTTATCTCTGCTTCTCTTTGCCTTCTTTGAGAAAAAACAAAAATTTCAAATCATTTTTGTGTGTTTCTCCTAGTTCTTCTTTGCCTTTTATTTTTTAGAAAATCCAAAAATATTTTTCTTTCATTTATCTTTTTTTTCTTTATTTTCTTTTGATTGTTCTTCTTGGCATTTTTTTGGTGTTTTCTTTTTGCTGTTGAATTCGTCTTTGTGTTTAAGTTGTAGACGTTCAGAAAAAGGTCGCAAAAGCCAAAAATTCCACAAAGATTTCTGTTGAGTCTTAAGTGTTTGTAATGTTTTTTTCTTCCTATTGTTTCTTTTGTTTTTTGTTCCTTGCTTTTAAAAGAAATCCAAAAAGATTATTTGTCCTTTTGTAGTTTTGTTCATATGAAGTTCTTTGAGAAAATAACAATATATTTCTTTGTTCTTTTTGCTTTTTCTTTGGATGTTTGTTTGATTTCCTCTTTGTTGAAACTTTGAAAATCTTTTATCTTTGCTTCTCTTTGCATTCTTGTTTGCCTTTTTTGAGAAAAAACAAAAATTCAAAAATTATTTATGTTGTGTTTCTCTGAGTTCTTTGCCTTTTATGTTTTAGAAAATCCAAAAACATTTCTCTTTGGTTGTTCGTTTGTTTTCCTTGGTTTTTTTGGCTTTTTCCGTTGTTCTCTTTTTGCTGTTTTTTTCGTCTTTGCGTTTATTTAAGTTGGTAAGTTAAAAATTCCAAAAATATTTCTCGTGTTAAGTGTTGAAGTGAATGAATTTATAATTGGCTCTTATGTGCTCTATTGTTGAACTAATGAAAAGACCAAAAATATTTCCCTTGTCTTCTCTTTTGTACAAATTGTCCAGTAGTAAAACCTACAAAACCTATCGATGGAGAACCAAAAGTAGCAGCTAGCAGACACTGAAGTCGCGTAATCTCGAGTGTAGTGAGGGGCTCAACTGAAGAGGTTGACGAAGAAGCACAAGGCTATGAATAAAAAATAAAAGAAGTAGGTGTCGTAGTCGTGTAATCTCTGTTCCTCCTCGATCTGGTTTGGCGTCCTTCCCCTGGTTGCAGGTTTTGTGCGACGGACTTGATGTTGCATCCCTTGTTCCTTTTGGTGGCCCTTGGCCCCGGTGGCAGGCAGCGTCGTGCACACATCCTATGGGTTAGACTAATGTTGAGGAGATCGTTAACTGGTAACTGGTAACTGTTAACTGCTCGCTCAACTTGGGAGTAGTGATTAATCGTTGACTCGGTTTATTAACTGGATTAATCGGTCAACCACTAATTGGTGGAATCTTCAACTCAACAAAAGAAAATTTTGTATGGAGGGAAAATCTACATTGCAAATAGGAGGCAAATGGCACAATTTTTTTTTCTCAATAGATACAAACATGTATACAACAACAATCATCCATGCGGGCATCAAAAGTCATCAACAAACATGTATACAACAACATTTTTTTGCTAATTTCTGCCTGTGTCGCAACTCTGAGAGATGGCGGCCACACGATGACGACATATAGAGGGAAGGTGACAGCCTCCGCGCTGGGCATCTAAACTGGTCGGTTGCTGGAGGTGGTAGGTATTGAAGGAGGGGAAGTAGCGGCGTGTAGATGGAGAAGAGGAAGCGGGCAACACGCAGGGGAGGAGGGGAAGTGGCAGCATGCCGACGAGGACCTGGTCAGTCACCATCTAGGTCGGGAGGGGATGAGAGGAGCAGGAGGGGTTCTAAACCCTAGCTATTTAGGAGTGGGAGGGTTTATGGGCCAAATAATTAGGCTTTGTTTGCCCACGAGTTAAGAGGCCAGCAGCGATTAATCAGCTGACAACAGATTAGTCGGTCTAATTGACCATTTAATCGGCCTGGCAAGTTAACGCGATGAATATGTGTTATTCGAGTCGGCCACCCGACGAGTAGCGATTAACTGGCCAATTAAATGATTAATCGGGTGAATTCTTGAACAATTGGTTAGACATTGCGGTGCCGACTGCCCCTGCTCTTGCTTCGCCGATAGGTGGTGCTTGAGCATTCGGCTATGGCGCCCACTAGGGGAACACGGGTTGTGGGATCGAGACAGCGACAGAGCAATCTGTAGCCAGACAAAGGATGCTCAACCGGACTGACAGGGAGCAGAGCATGCACAAGGGGTGTGGTGGAGGGGTGAAAAAGTCATCGGGAGCGGACCGCTGCTGCCATTTAGCTTTTGGACCTGGAGTTGAGCGGTGAGGGGATGGCGACACAGGAAGCGAGGAAGGCCGAAGGAGGGAACCGAGAGGAGAAAGGCATCATCCACCCTACGCTTGTGCGTTAGCCGCGACGGCGGGCGGTTGTGGGCAGATCCGGTGTCTGCACGCGGATCTACTACTCGGGATGACATGACATGCTTGTTGAGTGAGGTGTCACAACTATTGGGCCGTGTGGGTGGGTTTGGAGAGTCCGTGTTGTGCTCCGGTTAAGCCTTCATGAAGAAACGGACCAAGTGTAAATCAAAAGGCACATATTGTTAAAAAGAGAGAAAAGGATCTGAATCTGACCCGAGGACGAGCTCAAACCTTAGGATTTGAAAAGAAGAAGCTCAGCCCTCGTTTACTTCAATCAAAAAGGTAGGTCATAACACAGATTGAATTAGACCTTACTCAATCACTCGTCGCTGGAAGAAGTAGAGCAATGTCCTCGCAAAAAAAGCACGAGCGAGATATTCTTCCTTAACAGGGATCTCAGTCACCGGAAGAAGTACAAAGGGCAAAGGCAGAAGTGGAAGGGTCAAACTCCTCTATCGGGGAAAGACGGAGCCTCATCATTGGAAAGATTGATAACTTAATGGTGTGAGAAACTATTCAAAGAGTGACGCCCCACTGGTTTGCTTTATTTTCAACGGACATTTCCTCCCTCGTCAGCAACTTCATTACCTGGTAAGTCTGGAAGGGTAGTAAAATCACTCACATGGGAGTGTCAACAGTGACCTTATCACTAAGAGCATCACAAGTAAGAAAATACTAAATGCACTTCTCTTTGGGAAATAAAGAAGCCATCAAAGGCAGAAGAAACCTCAATTCCAAGTAGTGAAGAGGACCAATATCAAACATAAAAAACTATTCACTAAGACAAGCCTTCAAAAAGGCAAATGCACCTAGAGTTGTTGGCAGTGATGGTCATGTCATCGACATATAGAAGCAATGTTCGACCTTGGCATGAAAGATGGATATACAGTGTAGATCATGAGCATTTGGCAAAAACTAGTCGCATTCATTGCTGAAACAGAACACTCAAATCGGATGATATAGGCTAAAGGCATAGAGATAGCGACGAAGATGCCAGATCGTGCCATCAGGAAAAAGATATCTAGGTGGTGGCTACATGTAGACCTTCTCATGCAACTCACGATTAAGTTAGATATTCTTGACATCAAGCTGAGAGATAGATCAGTGGCGAACAAATATCACAACGAGAAGTGTGAGGAGTGGTCATGTGGGCCATATGAGCAAATGTTTCATCTTAGTCATAGCCATGATCCTGTTGAAAGCCACGGGTCACAAGACGAGCTTTCTTACGTAAGAGACCATCAGAGTCTAAATCTTGTAGACCCACTTACAAGATACATGTGATGGGATGAGCATAGGGAGGAAGGGAAATGAGATCCCACGTGTCGGTGCATTCAAGAGCAGCAATCTCCTCTGCCATCGCATGTTGCCGTTCGTGATGACCATGGCGTCACGGTATGTCGTATTGAGAAGAGCAACGCTAGAATACCCATAGCGATCAATAAGCGGAAGCGAGCGAGCGTAGAAGCCATAAGTAGGTTGAGCTAGAAGAGGTGCGTTGTCAACAGAAGGAGACATAGTAGTCAAGGGAGATGGCTCATCGAAAGATGACACATTAGAAGAATTCGCAAGATGCGGACGACTAGTGCAGTAAAGAAGACGATTGGGGGGAATCATCGGGGAAGTCTTAGGGAATGAACGAGGTGGGGAAGCCGCGGGTGACGATGACATGGGGTCTACGACAGTAGTACAAGAAGACACATTGGAATGGAAGAGGGCAATACGTGAGTGATAGGACGCATCAACACCATTATGGTTGGTGAGTTCATGCTTTTCAAGGTCGTGCGCAATATTGATAGCATTTGTACTGTCTGACAAGGGAGGAGTAGATCTAGTGACAAAAACATCAAAATCCTCAAGCAACCATCATAACCAAGTCACCTCTGTTGTCAACAGAGGTATAGCTTGCAACTCAGCCTTTGCACTCAAATTGAAAAGCACATTCTATTTCTTTGTCTTTTGGGCAATGAGAAAACCATCAAGAAAACACAGTAAGTACAAAGGGATGAGCGAA
>NC_041383.1:616546377-616579979 GCF_002162155.2 Triticum dicoccoides
GGGGGGGGTGACTCAAAGTGGGTTAAAGTGGGAGCAGAGACAAACTGACTTAGAATGAGAACGTGATATGAAATGTCTGGACGAGTGACATCTAAATACAAGACTCCCAACAAGATGACGGTAGCACGTTAGATCAAACAAAGGCTCATTGCCAGAAGCACAAAGATGGACGTTGAGCTCCATGGCAGTGTTAATAGTGACTATCACTAAGAGCAACACGAGCAAGAAGATACTGAATGAATTCTCTTAGGAAATAAAGAAGCCATCAGAGGTAGAATAAACCTCAATTCCAAGGAAGTAACAAAGAGGACCAATATTAGACATAAAAACTATTCACTAAGATGAAACTTCAAAAAAGGCAATGCACTCAGAGTTGTTGGCAGTGATGATCATGTCATCAACATATAGAAGCAAAGTTTGACCCTGAGCTGAAAGATGCTATAAAGTGCAGATCATAAGCATTTGGCAAAAACTAGTTGCAGTCATCGCTGAGACAAACACTCAAACCAGACACAAGAGGCAAAAGGCATAGAGAGAGCTACAAAGACGGCAGATTGTGCCATCAAAAAAAATATCTAGGTGGTGGCTACATGTATACCTTCTCATGCAATTCACCATTAAGAAAGACATTCTTGACATCAAACTGAGAGACAGACTAGTGGCGAACAAATATCACAGGAGAAGTGCGCGAAGAGTGGTCATGTGAGCCATATGAGCAAATGTCTCATCGTAGTCATAGCCATCTTCATGTTGAAATCCATGGGTCACAAGACGAGCTTTCTAACACAAGAGAACCATTAGAGTCTAAATCTTGTAGACTTACTTACAATATACAAGTGATGGGATGAGCATGGGAGGAAGGAAAATGAGATCCCACGTGTCGGTCTGTTCAATAGCAGCAATCTCCTTTGCCATCACATGTCGATGTTCGGGATGAACATGGCGTCACGGTAAGTCGTATTGAGAAGAGCAACGCTAGAATACCCATAGCGATCAATAAGCGGAAGCGAGCGAGCGTAGAAGCCATAAGTAGGTTGAGCTGGAAGAGGTGCGTTGTCAACAGAAGGAGACATAGTAGTCGAGGGAGATAGCTCATCGAAAGATGACGCATCAGAAGAATTCACAAGATGTGAACAACTAGTTTAGTAAAGAATAGGATGAGGATGAATCACCTGGGAAGCCTTAGGGGATGAACCAGAGTCATCATAGAACACACAAATAGGTGTAGAGAACTGAGTGTGAACCATGGCAGCAAAAGGCTTATAAGTCCTCACTACAAGAAGAAATAAAGTATATCCAGGTGTGTAGAGAGAAGTTACTACCGGAGGCAAAGGGAGATGGACCCCTGAGGTGAACAAGTTCGGAAGGACGACGCGACACTGTCTCGCTATGAGTATAAGGTAATTGGACCGTGGATTAGAGACATCATCAGAGATGGATCGAAGAAGACCATGTCGAACTAAGGATGAGAGATAACAAGTGATCCAAGGGGATGATGTCAATCCTGAAAATAACTGGTAGACAAGGCAACAGAGGCAGAGACTGGAGATGGTGGCAGCAGAGGGACTTGATCCAGCATCCCACGTGCCTATGCACTTTTCGTACCCCACCGATCCGGCTCGGCGTTCTTTTCCTGTTTGTGGGTTGTGGGTCACGCACTTGATTAAGCACCCCAGGTTCTCATACTGCGCCCTTGGCCTCGACTTTAGGTAGTGCCTGTCCTTGGCTCGTCCCGTGCATAAACCAGGTACGCGTCAACTGTCCGAGCTCCTGCTCACCATTGGTGGTGGTCGAGCGTGCGGTTATGGTGTCGCACATAAAGGGAACACGGGATGTGGGATTGAGAGAGTACTCATAGCAGCCAGCAGCAAGGCAAAGAATGCCCATCCAGATTGGCAGGGAGCAAAGGTGGGAACAAAGCTGGACGTTGACTCGGAGTCTCAACAGTGTGCTTATCAGTAAGAGCAGCACGAGCAAGAAGATTTTGGATATACTTCTCTTAGGAAATAAGGAACAATCTCAAGGAAGTAGCGAAGAGGACCAAGATTCAGCAGTGACCGTTCCAAGTAGTGAAAGGGACCAAGATCAGACATTAAATCTATTCACTAAGACGAGCCTTCAAAAAGTGCGCCCTACTCAGCAAGGAATCTGCGCAATAAATGATTGATAAACTTGCAAGAAAAATCTGCATGGAAGACATAGGAGTGGAGAATTGGGTATGAAGCATGGCGGCAGACTTCTTACTGATAGATAAGACCTCACTAGAAGAAAAGCATAAAATATATCCATGTGTGTCGAGAGAAATCATCTATAAAGATAATATAGTAGTGATGTCCTCCTTTTGAGGCAAAGGGACCTGGACCCCAAACATCAAAGTGAACATGATCAAAAGGACGATGAGACACAATCTCGCTATGAGGATAGTGTAACTTAACCTATTTGCTAAGCTGACAAACTGACAGCCTAAAGACACACCGCCAGCGACAGATCCAAGAAGACCATGTTGAACTAAGGATGAGAGACTAGAGCCACACAAGTGACCAAGACAATGATTCCAAAAGAGCCAGCAAACAAAGTAACCGAGGCAGAGAGACTGACGGCGGTGGCAGCAAAGGAAAGGTTAAGCTAGATAAGCACCCAGAGGACCTGGGAATTACAACGTCGAGGGCCAACACCAAGTAGAGCATTCGTGTGAGAATTCTAATAAGAACATGAACATGAGAATCTGGAGGTCGAATGGCTGACAAACTGGAAGGATCGTAAGTTTTATGAAAATACATCCAGTACCAAGGATCCATGGAGATATACCTGGTTGTGTAAAAACTGGTCACTCGGTACAAGAAAAAATAGTAGCAAAACCTGTTGATGTTGAACCAAAAGAAGCCGCTAGTAGATACTAAAGTCGCCTAACCTTCGGTGTAGTCAAGGTCTCAACTGAAGAGGTTGACAAAGAAGTACTGGGCAATGAAACTAGAAGTAGGAAGTAGGTGTTTTGTTAAAGATCGGAAACCCAAATGTATTTCTTGTTCTTCTTGTTTGGCTTCATTTGGTTTTTGACCTCTTTCTTTTGTGTTCTTTATGGTTGTTTTCCTTCTTACTGTTTCTTTTGTTTATTTGCTTGCTTTTACAAGAAACCACAAAACATTTCTTTCTCCCTTTTTTCTTTTGAAGTTCTTTGAGAAAACAACAAAAAAAATCTTCGTTCTTTTGCTTTTTCTTTGGAAGTTTATCTGACTGCCTCTTTGTTGAAACTTTGGAAATCTTGTATCTTTGTTTGTCTCTTTGCGTTATTGTTTGCCTTCTTTGAGAAAAGCAAGAAATCCAAAAATACTTCAGTTGTGTTTCTCTCAGTTCTTTGCCTTTTATATTTCAAAAAATCCAAAAATATTTCTCTTTCATTTTTCTTTTGTTTTCCTTCGTTTGCTTTTGATTGTTCTTATTGGCTTTTCTCGCTGTTTCTCTTTGTTGTTTCTTCCGTCTTTGTGTTTAAGTTGCAAAACCAAAAATTCCAAAAAGATTTATTGTTTGCATCTTATTGAGTCTTGAGTGTTCAAAGTGTTCTTTTTGTTCTTTTTTCTTCCTATTTTTTCTTTTGTATATTTTTCGTTGTTTCCTAGAAACCCCCAAAGATTTCATTGTGCTTTTGTTCTTTTGATGTTCTTTGCGAAAACAACAAAGTTATTTCCTTGTTCGTTTTGCTTTTTCTTTGGAAGTGTAATTTGTTTCCTCTTTGTTGAAACTTTGAAAATATTTTATCTTTGCTTGTCTTTACATTCTTGTTTGCCTTCTTTGAGAAAAAAATTTCAAAAAGATTTGGAAGTGTCTTTACATTCTTGTTTGCCTATTTTCTTTTCATCGTTTCTTTTGTCCTTGTGTTTAAGTTGCAAAACCCAAAAATTTCAAAAAGATTTCTCTTTTGCCCTTATGAGTTTAACTATTTGAGGTGTTCTTTTGTTTTATCTTCCTATTTTTCTTTTGGATGTTTGTTGTTTGCTTTTAATAGTAACCCCAAAAGATTTCTTTGTCCTTTTATTCTTTTGAAGTTCTTTGAGAAAACAAAAAAATATGTTCTCGTTCGTTTTGCTTTTTCTTTGAAAGTTTTTTGATCTCCTCTTTGTTGAAACTTTGAAAATATTTTATCTTTGCTTCTCTTTACGCTCTTGTTTGCCTTCTTTGAGAAAAAAACAAAAGTTTCAAAAATGTTTCTGTTGTGTTCCTTTAAGTTATTTTTGGCCTTCTATGTTTCCAAAATCCAAAAAATATTTCTCTTTTGGTGTTCTTTTTGGCTTCACTTTGCTGTTTTCTTTTTGTTGTTTATTTCGTTTAAGTTGCAAAATCAAAAAACTCCAAAAGATTTCTCGTTTGCGTCTTATTGAGTGTCAATTGTTTGAAGTGTTCTTTTTGATTTATTTTTCTTCCTATTTTTTCTTTTATTTGTTTGTTTGTTGTTTGCTTTTAAAATAAACCCTAAAATATTTCTTCTTTTGTTGTTTTGAAGTTCTTTGAGAAAACAACAAAAAATATTTCCTCGTTTATTTTGCTTTTTCTTTGGAAGTTTATTTCATTGCCTCTTTTGTTGAAACTTTGAAAATATTTTATCTTTGCTTCGCTTTACATTCTTGTTTTCCTTTGAGAAAAAACCATAATTCCAAAAAATATTTCCATTGTGTTTTTTAAGTTTTTTTCCAAAATTATTTCTCGTCCGTTGTTCTTTTGTTTTCTTTTGGTTGTTCCGTTTGGTTTTTCTTTGTTTTTCGTCTTTGTGTTTATGTTGCAAAACCCAAAAATTCCAAAAAGAATTCTCGTTTGTGTCTTATTGAGCATTAAGTGTTTGAAGTGTTCTTTTTGATTAATTTTCTTAATATTTTTCTTTTGTTTGTTGTTTGCTTTTAAAAGAAATCCCAAAAGATTTCTTTGTCCTTTTGTTCTTTTGAAGTTCTCTGAGAAAAAAAATCTCTCTCTTTTTCTTTGAAACTTTATTTGATTGCCGCTTTGTTGAAACTTTGAAAATCTTTTATCTTTGCTTCTCTCTGCGTTCTTGTTTGCCTTCTTTGAGAAAAAACAAAAAATCCAAAAATATTTTTGTTGTGTTTCCTTGATTTCTTCTTTGCCTTTTCTGTTTCTAAAAATCCAAAAATATTTCTCTTTACTGGTTCTTTTGTTTTCTTTTGGTTGTTCTTTTTGGCTGTTCTTTGTTGTTTTCTTTTTTCGTTTCTTTCGCCTTTGTGTTAAGTTGCAAAACCAAAAATTGCAAAAAGATTTCTTTGTTGCGTCTTATTTAGTTGAACTGTTGTTTGGATCACTCTTCGAACCTCCTAACTGTTTGGATGTTAATCCCCTCTTGATTACTTTTTTTATCAAATTTTAGTCCATGACGATTCTCCCTTGGATTATTTGAGGTTCACTAGAAACTTGGATTATTAATCGTCATTTGTATGATCTCTCCTATTTAATTTCTTCTTCGTCTACATTTTCAACAATTCGGGTTTGCATTTGTGTCCTTTTGCCTAGAAATTTGGATTATACGTCTTAACGGGAGTGTCTTCATGATGAGTTAGGATTATAGTTATCCTATTTCTTTTCTTTTCTACATGGTTTAACTTTGTCATGAATTCTGATTTGGATTGGTTAGTGTTCTTTGAAAAAAGGAATTATAGGGTTGGTAGACTTCGATGATCTCGTTTTGGTATGTATGTTTTCTTTGGATGCCATAGAAATGGAGGGTAGTAGTCACGTAGAGATGAACCAATGGTTAGAGAGGTTTTGTTTTTGTTAGTGGCTAATTTGACTTCGATGATCTTGTTTTGGTATGTATGCCATCTTTGGATGCCACAGAAACGGAGGGTAGTAGTTCCATAGAGATGAATCAATGGCTGGAGTGGTTTTGTTTTTGTTAATGGCTAATTTGATTTATTATGGTTCAACTATTTTTTTTATTTGGTCAGATCTTTTTGGATGATGTTTTGGTGTTGAACTGGAGTTTGATTATTTGGATTATAATCCCTTTTGATTACTTCTTGTTTGCATAGTATAATTTAGTCCCTTATGATTCTTACTTGGATTATTGATGGTTGTAAATATGGCTTGGCGGGAGCAACTTATTTGTTAATCTATTTTGGAAGAACTATCTTTATTTAATTTGTTCTCAGCTTTCACCTTGGATGTATCCCTTGCATATGTAGGGTTGGGTACTCTCTGATATGTAGAGATCTGGTTCTTCAAGGGCACCATCATATTCTTCACCTTCTAAAGATTCATCTTCCTCCTTGCTGCCGCCATCGTCATTTTCCTCCTCTTCAGGCGGTGCGGCGGTCTTCCCCTTAGTAGGAGGAGCGCGGCGAGCCGCAGTCACCTTCACTGGCTCCAGCTCGAGCAGTGCTGCCATTGTTGGGCTCAGAGCTTGCCCGAGCAGCAGAGGTACGGATAGGAAGGCGGCAAAAGCCATGAACTACTGCAAACATCAACAAGTCAAGACAGGACGAAGAAGAGAAGAAAAGCCACTATGGATCTTAAGGCCACACGGCCCCGGGCTCAAGAGAACTTACGTCACTTGAGGGCTGGTAGCGTTAAAAGGCTTCATTACGATAATGAGCGGAATTTTGTTTGACCCTAGGTCTCTTAGGGTGTTTATGCAGGCTCGCAACTCGTCGTTGCTGAGCTCTCGTGTCGTTTCTTGAGTCGGATCTTAAGGCCCCATGTAAAGATACATGGGGTGAGCCCGAGTGGCTGGACTCGCCGCTCGAGTCACGTCTTGAAGGCTTGCTCCCCGGCCAGCCCGCGGTCGATGCTCTCCACCGCATTGATCAACCCCCAGGTGTTGCTGGATGTCTTCTTCATCGGCTTCCAAGATCTCTCAGAAGCTTGGGTGGCTCATTAATGAAGGGCGGCAAATCTTCCGCGAGCCCCGAAGCATAGAACCAACCCTTATGCCAGTTGCAGACTGACTTCGCCAAAGCAATCTTGAAGTAGTCTGATTCAAGCCGGAGCTAGAGGTTGGCGCCTTCAAGGTCGCAGATATCATCGCCATTCTTCTGGACCTTCACCAGGAAGTAGTATCAAAACAACTCGAAGTTCGGGTTCATCCCAAGGAAGCATTCACAAAGGGTGATGAAGTTGGCAATGTGGAGAATGGCGTGTTGGGGAACGTAGCAAAAATTCGAAATTTTCCTACGTGTCACCAAGATCTATCTATGGAGAAACCAACAACGAGGGGAAGGAGAGTGCATCTACATACCCTTGTAGATCGCTAAGCGGAAGCGTTCAAGAGAACGGGGTTGAAGGAGTCGTACTCGTCGTGATCCAAATCACCGGAGATCCTAGTGCCGAACGGACGGCACCTCCGCGTTCAACACACGTACAGCCCGGTGACGTCTCCCATGCCTTGATACAGCAAGGAGAGAGGGAGAGGTTGAGGAAGACTCCATCCAGCAGCAGCACAACGGCGTGGTGGTGATGGAGGAGCGTGGCAATCCTGCAGGGCTTCGCCAAGCACCGCGGGACAGGAGGAGGGAGAGAGGTAGGGCTGCGCCAGGGAGAGGTGAAACTCATGCGTTGGCAGCCCCAAAACCCTCAAGTATATATAGGGGAGAGGGAGGGGGTGCGCCCCCTCTAGGGTTTCCACCCCAAGGGGTGCGGCTGCCCCAATCCCATCTAAGGGTGGCGGCCAACGGGGGAGAGGGGGAAACTTGCCCCCCAAGTTAGGTGGAAGCACCCCCTCCCCAAACCCTAGGCGCCTTGGGCCATTGTGGGGGGGGGGGCGCACCAACCCACCTGGGGCTGGTCCCCTCCCACACTTGGCCCATGCAGCCCTCCGGGGCCGGTGGCCCCACTTGGTGGACCCCCGGGACCCTCCCGGTGGTCCCGGTACTTTACCGATAAAACCCGAAACTTTTCCGGTGACCAAAACAGGACTTCCCATATATAAATCTTTACCTCCAGACCATTCCGGAACTCCTCGTGATGTCCGGGATCTCATCCGGGACTCCGAACAACATTCGGTAACCACATACAAACTTCCTTTATAACCCTAGCATCATCGAACCTTAAGTGTGTAGACCCTACGGGTTCGGGAGACATGTAGACATGACCGAGACGTTCTCCGATCAATAACCAACAGCGGGATCTGGATACCCATGTTGGCTCCCACATGTTCCATGATGATCTCATCGGATGAACCACGATGTCAAGGACTCAATCGATCCCGTATACAATTCCCTTTGTCTAGTGGTATTGTACTTGCCCAAGATTCGATCGTCGGTATCCGATACCTTGTTCAATCTCGTTACCGGCAAGTCTCTTTACTTGTTTCGTAACACATCATCCCGTGATCAACCCCTTGGTCACATTGTGCACATTATGATGATGTCCTACCGAGTGGGCCCAGAGATACCTCTCCGTCACACGGAGTGACAAATCCCAGTCTCGATTCGTGCCAACCCAACAGACACTTTTGGAGATACCTATAGTGCACCTTTATAGCCACCCAGTTAAGTTGTGACGTTTGGTACACCCAAAGCATTCCTACGGTATCCGGGAGTTGCACAATCTCATGGTCTAAGGAAAAGATACTTGACATTAGAAAAGCTTTAGCATACGAACTACACGATCTCTGTGCTAGGCTTAGGATTGGGTCTTGTCCATCACATCATTCTCATAATGATGTGATCCCGTTATCAATGACATCCAATGTCCATGGTCAGGAAACCGTAACCATCTATTGATCAACGAGCTAGTCAACTAGAGGCTTACTAGGGACATGGTGTTGTCTATGTACCCACACATGTATCTGAGTTTCCTATCAATACAATTATAGCATGGATAATAAATGATTATCATGAACAAGGAAATATAATAATAACTAATTTAATATTGCCTCTAGGGCATATTTCCAACAGTCTCCCACTTGCACTAGAGTCAATAATCTAGTTCACATCGCCATGTGATTAACACTCACAGGTCACATCGCCATGTGACCAACATCCAAAGAGTTTACTAGTGTCTCTACACTAGTTCACATCACCATGTGATTAAGACCCAATGAGTTCTGGGGTTTGATCATGTTTTGCTTGTGAGAGAGGTTTTAGTCAATGGGTCATATTGTAAATGCTGCTTCCACGCTCCACTTGGAGCTATTCCAAATGGTTGCTCCATTATACGTATCCGGTTTGCTACTCAAAGTCATTTGAATAGGTGTTAAAGCTTGCATCGACGTAACCCTTTACGTCGAACTCTTTATCACCTCCATAATCGAGAAACATATCCTTATTCCTCTAAGGATAATTTTGACCGCTATCTGGTGATCCACTCCTTGATCACCTTTGTACCCTCTTGCCAGATATGTAGCAAGGCACACATCAGGTGCGGTACACAGCATAGCATACTGTAGAGCCTACGTCTAAAGCATAGGGGACGACCTTCGTCCTTTCTCTCTATTCTGCCGTGGTCGAGCTTTAAGTCTTAACTTCGTACCTCACATCTCAGGCAAGAACTCCTTCTTTGACTGATCCATCTTGAACACCTTCAAGATCACGTCAAGGTATGTGCTCATTTGAATGTACCATTTAGCATTTTTGGATCTATCCTCATAGATCTTGATGCTCAATGTTCAAGTAGCTTAATCCAGGTTTTCTATTGAAAAACACCTTTCAAATAACCCTATATGCTTTCCAGAAATTCTACATCATTTCTGATCAACAATACGTCAACAACATATACTCATCAGAAATTCTATAGTGCTCCCACTCACTTCTTTGGAAATACAAGTTTCTCATGAACTTTGTATAAACCCAAAATCTTTGATCATCTCATCAAAGTGCACATTCCAACTCCGAGATGATTACTCCAGTCCTTAGAAGGATCGCTGGAGCCAGCATACCTTTTAGCATCCTTAGGATCGACAAAACTTTTCTGATTGTATCACATACAACCTTTCCTTACGAAATCTGGGAAGGAAACTTGTCTTGACATCCATCTGCTAGATTTCATAAATGCAGCCAATGCTAACATGATTCCGACGGACTTAAGCATCGCTACGGATGAGAAAATCTCATCGTAGTCAACTCCTTGAACTTGTGAAAAACTCTTCGCCACAAGTCGAGCTTCATAGATGGTGACATTACCGTCCACATCCGTCTTCTTCTTAAAGATCCATTTATCTCAATGGCTTGCCGATCATCGGGCAAGTCCACCAAAGTCCATGCTTTGTTCTGATACATGGATCCTATCTCGGATTTCATGGCTTCTAACCATTTATCGGAATTTGGGCCCACCATCACTTCTCCATAGCTCGTAGGTTCATTGTTGTCTAGCAACATGACCTTCAAGACAGGATTACTATACCACTCTAAAGTAGTACGCATCCTTGTCACCCTACGAGGTACGGTAGTGACTTGATCCAAAAACTTCATGATCACTATCATAAGCTTCTACTTCAATTGGTGTAGGCGCCATAGGAACAACTTCCTGTGCCGTGCTACATACTTGTTGAAGTGACGGTTCAATAACATCATCAAGTCTCCACCATCCTCCCACTCAATTTTCGAGACAAACCTTTCCTCGAGAAAGGACCCGATTCAAGAAACAATCCCTATTGCTTTCGGATCTGAATTAGGAGGTATACCTAATTGTTTTGGGTGTCCTATGAAGATGCATTTTATCCGCTTTGGGTTCGAGCTTATCAACCTGAAATTTTCACATAAGCGTCGCAGGCCCAAACTTTTAAGAAACGACAACTAAGGTTTCTCACAAACCATAGTTCAAACGGTGTCGTCTCAACGGAATTACAGGGTGCCCTATTTTAAAGTGAATGTGGTTTTCTCTAATGCCTAACCCATGAACGATAGTAGTAATTCGATAAGAGACATCATGGTACGCACCATATCCAATAGGGTGCAACTATGAAGTTCGGACACACCATCACACTATGGTGTTCCAGGCGGTATTAATTGTGACACAATTTTCACAATGCCTTAATTGCGTGCCAAAGCTTGTAACTCAGATACTCATCTCTATGATCATATCATAGACATTTTATCCTCTTGTCACGATGATCTTCAACTTCACTCTGAAATTACTTGAACCATTCAATAATTCAGACTTGTGTTTCATCAAGTAAATATACTTAGTATCTACTCAAATCATCTGTGAAGTAAGAACATAACGATATCCACTGCGTACCTTAGCACTTATTGGACTGCACACATCAAAATGTATTACTTCCAACAAGTTGCTATCTTGTTCCATTTTACTGAAAACGAGGCTTTTCAGTCATCTTGCCTATGTGGTGTGATTTGCATATCTCAAGTGATTCAAAATCAAGTGAGTCCAAACGATCCATCTGCATGGAGTTTCTTCATGCGTATATACCAATAGACATGGTTCACATGTCTCAATCTTTTCAAAAACGAGTGAGTCCAAAGATCCATCAACATGGAGCTTCTTCATGCGTTTTATACCAATATGACTTACATGGCAGTGCCAGAAGTAAGTGGTACTATCATTATTATCTTATATCTTTTGGCATGAAAATGTGTATCACTACGATCGAGATTCAATAAACCATTCCTTTAGGTGCAAGACCATTGAAGGTATTATTCAAATAAGTAGAGTAACCATTATTCTCCTTCAATGAATAAACGTATTGCGATAGACATAATCCAATCATGTCTATGCTCAACGCAAACACCAAATTACAATTATTCAGGTTTAATACTAATCTTGATGGTAGAGGGAGCGTGCGATGTTTGATCACATCAAACTTGGAAACACTTCCAACACATATCGTCAGCTCACCTTTAGCTAGTCTCCGTTTATTCCGTAGCTCTTTTATTTCGAGTTACTAACACTTAGCAACCGAACCGGTATCTAATACCCTGGTGCTACTAGGAGTACTAGTAAGGTACACATTAACGTAATGTATATCCAATATACTTCTATCGACCTTGCCAGCCTTCTTATCTACCAAGTATCTAGGGTAATTCTGCTCCAGTGGCTGTTCCTCTTATTACAGAGGCACTTAGTCTCGGGTTTGGGTTCAACCTTGGGTTTCTTCACTGGAGCAGCAACTGATTTGCCGTTTCATGAAGTGTCCCTTCTTACCCTTGCCCTTCTTGAAACTAGTGGTTTCACCAACCATCAACAATTGATGCTCCTACTTGACTTCTACTTTCGCGGTGTCAAACATCACGAACACTTCAAGGATCATCATATCTATCCCTGATATGTTATAGTTCATCACGAAGCTCTAGCAGCTTGGTGGCAATGACTTTGGAGAAACATCACTATCTCATCAGGAAGATCAACTCCCACTCGATTCAAGTGATTGTTGCACTCAGACAATCTGAGCACAAGCTCAACGATTGAGCTTTTCTCCCTTAGTTTACCGGCTAAGAAAATCGTCGGAGGTCTTATACCTCTTGACATGGGCACGAGCCTGAAATCCCAATTTCAGCCCTCGAAACATCTCATATGTTCCGCGATGTTTCGAAAACGTCTTTGGTGCCTCTACTCTAAACCGTTTAACTGAACTATCACGTGGTTATCAAAACGTGTATGTCCGATGTTCGCAACATCCACAGACGATGTTTGGGGTTCTGCACACTGAGCGGTGCATTAAGGACATAAGCTATCTACTGTCCGCATAATCGCTACTGTCAACTTTCAACTATATTTTCTCTAGGAACAAAACAGTGGAACTAAAGCGCGAGCTTACGACATAATTTGCAAAGATCTTTTGACTATGTTCAGGATAATTAAGTTCATCTTATGAACTCCCACTCAGATAGACATCCCTCTAGTCATCTAAGTGATTACATGATCCGAGTCAACTAGGCCGTGTCCGATCATCACGTGAGACGAACTAGTCATCATCGGTGAACATCTTCATGTTGATCGTATCTACTATACGACTCATGCTCGACCTTTCGGTCTCTTGTGTTCCGAGGCCATGTCTGTACATGCTAGGCTCGTCAAGTCAACCTAAGTGTTTCGCGTGTGTAAATCTGTCTTACACCCGTTGTATGTGAACGTAAGAATCCATCACACCCGATCATCACGTGGTGCTTAGAAACGACGAACTTTCACAACGGTGCACAGTTAGGGGGAACACTTTCTTGAAATTTTAATGAGGGATCATCTTATTTACTACCTTCGTTCTAAGTAAACAAGATGCATAAACATAATAAACATCACATGCAATTATATAGTAGCGACATGATATGGCCAATATCATATAGCTCCATTGATCTCCATCTTCGGGGCTCCATGATCATCATCGTCACCGGCATGACACCATGATCTCCATCATCATGATCTCCATCATCGTGTCTTCATGAAGTTGTCTCGCCAACTATTACTTCTACTACTATGGCTACCGGTTAGCAATAAAGTAAAGTAATTACATGGCGTTGTTTAATGACACGCAGGTCATACAATAAATTAAGACAACTCCTATGGCTCCTGCCGGTTGTCATACTCATCGACATGCAAGTCGTGATTCCTATTACAAGAACATGATCAATCTCATACATCACATATCATTCATCACATTCTTTTTGGCCATATCACATCACATAGCATACCCTACAAAAACAAGTTAGACGTCCTCTAATTGTTGTTTGCATGTTTTATGTGGCTGCTATGGGTTTCTAGCAAGAACGTTTCTTACCTACGCAAAAAACCACAACGTGATATGTCAATTGCTATTTACCCTTCATAAGGACCCTTTTCATCGAATCCGTTCCGACTAAAGTGGGAGAGACTGGCACCCGCTAGCCACCTTATGCACCAAGTGCATGTCAGTCGGTGGAACCTGTCTCACGTAAGAGTACGTGTAAGGTCGGTCCGGGCCGCTTCATCCCACAATACCGTTGAAACAAGATTGGACTAGTAACGGTAAGCATATTGAACAAAATCAACACCCACAACTACTTTGTGTTCTACTCGTGCAAAGAATCTACGCAATAGACCTAGCTCTGATACCACTGTTGGGGAACGTAGCAGAAATTCAAAATTTTCCTACGTGTCACCAAGATCTATCTATGGAGAAAGCAGCAACGAGGGGAAGGAGAGTGCATCTACATACCCTTGTAGATTGCTAAGCGGAAGCGTTCAAGAGAACGGGGTTGAAGGAGTCGTACTCGTCGTGATCCAAATCACCGGAGATCCTAGTGCCGAACGGACGGCACCTCCGCGTTTAACACACGTACAGCCCGGTGACGTCTCCCACGCCTTGATCCAGCAAGGAGAGAGGGAGAGGTTGAGGAAGACTCCATCCAGCAGCAGCACAACGGCGTGGTGGTGATGGAGGAGCGTGGCAATCCTGCAGGGCTTCGCCAAGCACCGCGGGAGAGGAGGAGGGAGAGAGGTAGGGCTGCACCAGGGAGAGGTGAAACTCATGTGTTGGCAGCCCCAAAACCCTCAAGTATATATAGGGGAGAGGGAGGGGGTGCGCCCCCTCTAGGGTTTCCACCCCAAGGGGTACGGCTGCCCCAATCCCATCTAAGGGTGGCGGCCAAGGGGGGAGAGCAGGAAACTTGCCCCCCAAGTTAGGTGGAAGCACCCCCTCCCCAAACCCTAGGCGCCTTGGGCCATTGTGGGGGGGGCGCACCAGCCCACCTGGGGCTGGTCCCCTCCCACACTTGGCCCATGCAGCCCTCCAGGGCCGGTGGCCCCACTTGGTGGACCCCCGGGACCCTCCCGGTGGTCCCGGTACGTTACCGATAAAACCCGAAACTTTTCCGGTGACCAAAACAGGACTTCCCATATATAAATCTTTACCTCCGGACCATTCCGGAACTCCTCGTGACGTCCGGGATCTCATCCGGGACTCCGAACAACATTCGGTAACCACATACAAACTTCCTTTATAACCCTAGTGTCATCAAACCTTAAGTGTGTAGACCCTACGGGTTTGGGAGACATGTAGACATGACCGAGACGTTCTCCGATCAATAACCAACAGCGGGATCTGGATACCCATGTTGGCTCCCACATGTTCCACGATGATCTCATCGGATGAACCACGATGTCAAGGACTCAATCGATCCTGTATACAATTCCCTTTGTCTAGTGGTATTGTACTTGCCCGAGATTCGATCGTCGGTATCCGATACCTTGTTCAATCTCGTTACCGGCAAGTCTCTTTACTCGTTCCATAACACATCATCCCGTGATCAACCCCTTGGTCACATTGTGCACATTATGATGATGTCCTACCGAGTGGGCCCAGAGATACCTCTCCGTCACACGGAGTGACAAATCCCGGTCTCGATTCGTGCCAACCCAACAGACACTTTCGGAGATACCTGTAGTGCACCTTTATAGCCACCCAGTTACGTTGTGACGTTTAGTACACCCAAAGCATTCCTACGGTATCCGGGAGTTGCACAATCTCATGGTCTAAGGAAAAGATACTTGACATTAGAAAAGCTTTAGCATACGAACTACACGATCTCTGTGCTAGGCTTAGGATTGGGTCTTGTCCATCACATCATTCTCATAATGATGTGATCCCGTTATCAACGACATCCAATGTCCATGGTCAGGAAACAGTAACCATCTATTGATCAACGAGCTAGTCAACTAGAGGCTTACTAGGGACATGGTGTTGTCTATGTACCCACACATGTATCTGAGTTTCCTATCAATACAATTATAGCATGGATAATAAACGATTATCATGAACAAGGAAATATAATAATAACTAATTTAATATTGGCTCTAGGGCATATTTCCAACAGTCTCCCACTTGCACTAGAGTCAATAATCTAGTTCACATCGCCATGTGATTAACACTCACAGGTCACATCGCCATGTGACCAACATCCAAAGAGTTTACTAGTGTCTCTAAACTAGTTCACATCACCATGGGATTAAGACTCAATGAGTTCTGCGGTTTGATCATGTTTTGCTTGTGAGAGAGGTTTTAGTCAACGGGTCTGCAACATTCAGATTCATATGTACTTCGCAAATCTCTAGGTCATATTGTAAATGCTACTTCCACGCTCCACTTAGAGCTATTCCAAATGGTTGCTCCATTATACGTATCCGGTTTGCTACTCAAAGTCATTCGAATAGGTGTTAAAGCTTGCATCGACGTAACCCTTTACGTCGAACTCTTTATCACCTCCATAATCGAGAAACATATCCTTATTCCTTTAAGGATAATTTTGACCGCTATCTGGTGATCCACTCCTTGATCACCTTTCTACCCTCTTGCCAGATATGTAGCAAGGCACACATCAGGTGCGGTACACAGCATAGCATATTGTAGAGCCTACGTCTAAAGCATAGGGGACGACCTTCGTCCTTTCTCTCTATTCTGCCGTGGTCGAGCTTTAAGTCTTAACTTCATACCTCACATCTCAGGAAAGAACTCCTTCTTTGACTGATCCATCTTGAACACCTTCAAGATCACGTCAAGGTATGTGCTCATTTGAATGTACCATTTATCATTTTTGGATCTATCCTCATAGATCTTGATGCTCAATGTTCAAGTAGCTTAATCCAGGTTTTCTATTGAAAAACACCTTTCAAATAACCCTATATGCTTTCCAGAAATTCTACATCATTTCTGATCAACAATACGTCAACAACATATACTCATCAGAAATTCTATAGTGCTCCCACTCACTTCTTTGGAAATACAAGTTTCTCATGAATTTTGTATAAACCCAAAATCTTTGATCATCTCCTACTTGACTTCTACTTTCGCGGTGTCAAACATCACGAACACTTCAAGGATCATCATATCTATCCCTGATATGTTATAGTTCATCACGAAGCTCTAGCAGCTTGGTGGCAATGACTTTGGAGAAACATCACTATCTCATCAGGAAGATCAACTCCCACTCGATTCAAGTGATTGTTGCACTCAGACAATCTGAGCACAAGCTCAACGATTGAGCTTTTCTCCCTTAGTTTGCCGGCTAAGAAAATTGTCGGAGGTCTTATACCTCTTGACATGGGCACGAGCCTGAAATCCCAATTTCAGCCCTCGAAACATCTCATATGTTCCGCGATGTTTCGAAAACGTCTTTGGTGCCTCTACTCTAAACCGTTTAACTGAACTATCACGTGGTTATCAAAACGTGTATGTCCGATGTTCGCAACATCCACAGACGATGTTTGGGGTTCTGCACACTGAGCGGTGCATTAAGGACATAAGCTATCTACTGTCCGCATAATCGCTACTGTCAACTTTCAACTATATTTTCTCTAGGA
This sequence comes from Triticum dicoccoides, assembly GCF_002162155.2. NCBI lineage: Eukaryota > Viridiplantae > Streptophyta > Magnoliopsida > Poales > Poaceae > Triticum > Triticum dicoccoides. The sequence goes on from NC_041383.1 coordinate 616,563,598, forward strand.
ACAAAACAGTGGAACTAAAGCGCGAGCTTACGACATAATTTGCAAAGATCTTTTGACTATGTTCAGGATAATTAAGTTCATCTTATGAACTCCCACTCAGATAGACATCCCTCTAGTCATCTAAGTGATTACATGATCCGAGTCAACTAGGCCGTGTCCGATCATCACGTGAGACGAACTAGTCATCATCGGTGAACATCTTCATGTTGATCGTATCTACTATACGACTCATGCTCGACCTTTCGGTCTCTTGTGTTCCGAGGCCATGTCTGTACATGCTAGGCTCGTCAAGTCAACCTAAGTGTTTCGCGTGTGTAAATCTGTCTTACACCCGTTGTATGTGAACGTAAGAATCCATCACACCCGATCATCACGCGGTGCTTAGAAACGACGAACTTTCACAACGGTGCACAGTTAGGGGGAACACTTTCTTGAAATTTTAATGAGGGATCATCTTATTTACTACCTTCGTTCTAAGTAAACAAGATGCATAAACATAATAAACATCACATGCAATTATATAGTAGCGACATGATATGGCCAATATCATATAGCTCCATTGATCTCCATCTTCGGGGCTCCATGATCATCATCGTCACCGGCATGACACCATGATCTCCATCATCATGATCTCCATCATCGTGTCTTCATGAAGTTGTCTCGCCAACTATTACTTCTACTACTATGGCTACCGGTTAGCAATAAAGTAAAGTAATTACATGGCGTTGTTTAATGACACGCAGGTCATACAATAAATTAAGACAACTCCTATGGCTCCTGCCGGTTGTCATACTCATCGACATGCAAGTCGTGATTCCTATTACAAGAACATGATCAATCTCATACATCACATATCATTCATCACATTCTTTTTGGCCATATCACATCACATAGCATACCCTACAAAAACAAGTTAGACGTCCTCTAATTGTTGTTTGCATGTTTTATGTGGCTGCTATGGGTTTCTAGCAAGAACGTTTCTTACCTACGCAAAAAACCACAACGTGATATGTCAATTGCTATTTACCCTTCATAAGGACCCTTTTCATCGAATCCGTTCCGACTAAAGTGGGAGAGACTGGCACCCGCTAGCCACCTTATGCACCAAGTGCATGTCAGTCGGTGGAACCTGTCTCACGTAAGAGTACGTGTAAGGTCGGTCCGGGCCGCTTCATCCCACAATACCGTTGAAACAAGATTGGACTAGTAACGGTAAGCATATTGAACAAAATCAACGCCCACAACTACTTTGTGTTCTACTCGTGCAAAGAATCTACGCAATAGACCTAGCTCTGATACCACTGTTGGGGAACGTAGCAGAAATTCAAAATTTTCCTACGTGTCACCAAGATCTATCTATGGAGAAAGCAGCAACGAGGGGAAGGAGAGTGCATCTACATACCCTTGTAGATCGCTAAGCGGAAGCGTTCAAGAGAACGGGGTTGAAGGAGTCGTACTCGTCGTGATCCAAATCACAGGAGATCCTAGTGCCGAACGGACGGCACCTCCGCGTTTAACACACGTACAGCCCGGTGACGTCTCCCACGCCTTGATCCAGCAAGGAGAGAGGGAGAGGTTGAGGAAGACTCCATCCAGCAGCAGCACAACGGCGTGGTGGTGATGGAGGAGCGTGGCAATCCTGCAGGGCTTCGCCAAGCACCGCGGGAGAGGAGGAGGGAGAGAGGTAGGGCTGCACCAGGGAGAGGTGAAACTCATGTGTTGGCAGCCCCAAAACCCTCAAGTATATATAGGGGAGAGGGAGGGGGTGCGCCCCCTCTAGGGTTTCCACCCCAAGGGGTACGGCTGCCCCAATCCCATCTAAGGGTGGCGGCCAAGGGGGGAGAGCAGGAAACTTGCCCCCCAAGTTAGGTGGAAGCACCCCCTCCCCAAACCCTAGGCGCCTTGGGCCATTGTGGGGGGGGGGCGCACCAGCCCACCTGGGGCTGGTCCCCTCCCACACTTGGCCCATGCAGCCCTCCGGGGCCGGTGGCCCCACTTGGTGGACCCCCGGGACCCTCCCAGTGGTCCCGGTACGTTACCGATAAAACCCGAAACTTTTCCGGTGACCAAAACAGGACTTCCCATATATAAATCTTTACCTCCGGACCATTCCGGAACTCCTCGTGACGTCCGGGATCTCATCCGGGACTCCGAACAACATTCGGTAACCACATACAAACTTCCTTTATAACCCTAGTGTCATCAAACCTTAAGTGTGTAGACCCTACGGGTTCGGGAGACATGTAGACATGACCGAGACGTTCTCCGATCAATAACCAACAGCGGGATCTGGATACCCATGTTGGCTCCCACATGTTCCACGATGATCTCATCGGATGAACCACGATGTCAAGGACTCAATCGATCCTGTATACAATTCCCTTTGTCTAGTGGTATTGTACTTGCCCGAGATTCGATCGTCGGTATCCGATACCTTGTTCAATCTCGTTACCGGCAAGTCTCTTTACTCGTTCCATAACACATCATCCCGTGATCAACCCCTTGGTCACATTGTGCACATTATGATGATGTCCTACCGAGTGGGCCCAGAGATACCTCTCCGTCACACGGAGTGACAAATCCCGGTCTCGATTCGTGCCAACCCAACACACACTTTCGGAGATACCTGTAGTGCACCTTTATAGCCACCCAGTTACGTTGTGACGTTTAGTACACCCAAAGCATTCCTACGGTATCCGGGAGTTGCACAATCTCATGGTCTAAGGAAAAGATACTTGACATTAGAAAAGCTTTAGCATACGAACTACACGATCTCTGTGTTAGGCTTAGGATTGGGTCTTGTCCATCACATCATTCTCATAATGATGTGATCCCGTTATCAACGACATCCAATGTCCATGGTCAGGAAACAGTAACCATCTATTGATCAACGAGCTAGTCAACTAGAGGATTACTAGGGACATGGTGTTGTCTATGTACCCACACATGTATCTGAGTTTCCTATCAATACAATTATAGCATGGATAATAAACGATTATCATGAACAAGGAAATATAATAATAACTAATTTAATATTGGCTCTAGGGAATATTTCCAACAGTCTCCCACTTGCACTAGAGTCAATAATCTAATTCACATCGCCATGTGATTAACACTCACAGGTCACATCGCCATGTGACCAACATCCAAAGAGTTTACTAGTGTCTCTAAACTAGTTCACATCACCATGGGATTAAGACTCAATGAGTTCTGGGGTTTGATCATGTTTTGCTTGTGAGAGAGGTTTTAGTCAACGGGTCTGCAACATTCAGATTCATATGTACTTCGCAAATCTCTAGGTCATATTGTAAATGCTACTTCCACGCTCCACTTAGAGCTATTCCAAATGGTTGCTCCATTATACGTATCCGGTTTGCTACTCAAAGTCATTCGAATAGGTGTTAAAGCTTGCATCGACGTAACCCTTTACGTCGAACTCTTTATCACCTCCATAATCGAGAAACATATCCTTATTCCTCTAAGGATAATTTTGACCGCTATCTGGTGATCCACTCCTTGATCACCTTTCTACCCTCTTGCCAGATATGTAGCAAGGCACACATCAGGTGCGGTACACAGCATAGCATATTGTAGAGCCTACGTCTAAAGCATAGGGGACGACCTTCGTCCTTTCTCTCTATTCTGCCGTGGTCGAGCTTTAAGTCTTAACTTCATACCTCACATCTCAGGAAAGAACTCCTTCTTTGACTGATCCATCTTGAACACCTTCAAGATCACATCAAGGTATGTGCTCATTTGAATGTACCATTTATCATTTTTGGATCTATCCTCATAGATCTTGATGCTCAATGTTCAAGTAGCTTAATCCAGGTTTTCTATTGAAAAACACCTTTCAAATAACCCTATATGCTTTCCAGAAATTCTACATCATTTCTGATCAACAATACGTCAACAACATATACTCATCAGAAATTCTATAGTGCTCCCACTCACTTCTTTGGAAATACAAGTTTCTCATGAACTTTGTATAAACCCAAAATCTTTGATCATCTCATCAAAGCGCACATTCCAACTCCGAGATGCTTACTCTAGTCCTTAGAAGGATCGCTGGAGCCAGCATACCTTTTAGCATCCTTAGGATCGACAAAACTTTTCTGATTGTATCACATACAACCTTTCCTTACGAAATCTGGGAAGGAAACTCGTCTTGACATCCATCTGCTAGATTTCATAAATGCAGCTAATGCTAACATGATTCCGACGGACTTAAGCATCGCTATGGATGAGAAAATCTCATCGTAGTCAACTCCTTGAACTTGTGAAAAACTCTTCGCCACAAGTCGAGCTTCATAGATGGTGACATTACCGTCCACGTCCGTCTTCTTCTTAAAGATCCATTTATCTCAATTGCTTGCTGATCATCGGGCAAGTCCACCAAAGTCCATGCTTTGTTCTAATACATGTATCCTATCTCAGATTTCATGGCTTCTAACCATTTGTCGGAATTTGGGCCCACCATCACTTCTCCATAGCTCGTAGGTTCATTGTTGGCTAGCAACATGACCTTCAAGACAGGATTACTGTACCACTCTAAAGTAGTACGCATCCTTGTCACCCTATGAGGTACGATAGTGACTTGATCCAAAAACTTCATGATCACTATCATAAGCTTCTACTTCAATTGGTGTAGGCGCCATAGGAACAACTTCCTGTGCCCTGCTACATACTTGTTGAAGTGACGGTTCAATAACCTCATCAAGTCTCCACCATCCTCCCACTCAATTTTCGAGACAAACCTTTCCTCGAGAAAGGACCCGATTCAAGAAACAATCCCTATTGCTTTCGGATCTGAATTAGGAGGTATACCTAATTGTTTTGGGTGTCCTATGAAGATGCATTTTATCCGCTTTGGGTTCGAGCTTATCAACCTGAAACTTTTTCACATAAGCGTCGCAGTCCCAAACTTTTAAGAAACGACAACTTAGGTTTCTCACAAACCATAGTTCAAACGGTGTCGTCTCAACGGAATTACATGGTGCCCTACTTTAAAGTGAATGCGGTTGTCTCTAATGCCTAACCCATGAACGATAGTAGTAATTCGATAAGAGACATCATGGTACGCACCATATCCAATAGGGTGCAACTATGAAGTTCGGACACACCATCACACTATGGTGTTCCAGGCGGTATTAATTGTGAAACAATTTTCACAATGTCTTAATTGCGTGCCAAAGCTTATAACTCAGATACTCATCTCTATGATCATATCATAGACATTTTATCCTCTTGTCACGATGATCTTCAACTTCACTCTGAAATTACTTGAACCATTCAATAATTCAGACTTGTGTTTCATCAAGTAAATATACTTAGTATCTACTCAAATCATCTGTGAAGTAAGAACATAATGATATCCACTGCGTACCTTAGCACTTATTGGACTGCACACATCAAAATGTATTACTTCCAACAAGTTTCTATCTTGTTCCATTTTGCTGAAAACGAGGCTTTTCAGTCATCTTGCCTATGTGGTGTGATTTGCATATCTCAAGTGATTCGAAATCAAGTGAGTCCAAACGATCCATCTTCATGGAGTTTCTTCATGCGTATATACCAATAGACATGGTTCACATGTCTCAATCTTTTCAAAAACGAGTGAGTCCAAAGATCCATCAACATGGAGCTTCTTCATGCGTTTTATACCAATATGACTTACATGGCAGTGCCACAAGTAAGTGGTACTATCATTATTATCTTATATATTTTGGCATGAAAATGTGTATCACTACGATCGAGATTCAATAAACCATTCCTTTAGGTGCAAGACCATTGAAGGTATTATTCAAATAAGTAGAGTAACCATTATTCTCCTTCAATGAATAACCGTATTGCGATAGACATAATCCAATCATGTCTATGCTCAATCAAACACCAAATTACAATTATTCAGGTTTAATACTAATCTTGATGGTAGAGGGAGCGTGCAATGTTTGATCACATCAAACTTGGAAACACTTCCAACACATATCGTCAGCTCACCTTTAGCTAGTCTCCGTTTATTCCGTAGCTCTTTTATTTCGAGTTACTAACACTTAGCAACCGAACCGGTATCTAATACCCTGGTGCTACTAGGAGTACTAGTAAGGTACACATTAACATAATGTATATCCAATATACTTCTATCGACCTTGCCAGCCATCTTATCTACCAAGTATCTTGGGTAATTCTGCTCCAGTGGCTGTTCCCCTTATTACAGAAGCACTTAGTCTCGGGTTTGGGTTCAACCTTGGGTTTCTTCACTGGAGCAGCAACTGATTTGCCGTTTCATGAAGTGTCCCTTCTTACCCTTGCCCTTCTTGAAACTAGTGGTTTCACCAACCATCAACAATTGATGCTCCTACTTGACTTCTACTTTCGCGGTGTCAAACATCACGAACACTTCAAGGATCATCATATCTATCCCTGATATGTTATAGTTCATCACGAAGCTCTAGCAGCTTGGTGGCAATGACTTTGGAGAAACATCACTATCTCATCAGGAAGATCAACTCCCACTCGATTCAAGTGATTGTTGCACTCAGACAATGTGAGCACAAGCTCAACGATTGAGCTTTTCTCCCTTAGTTTGCCGGCTAAGAAAATCGTCGGAGGTCTTATACCTCTTGACGTGGGCACGAGCCTGAAATCCCAATTTCAGCCCTCGAAACATCTCATATGTTCCGCGACGTTTCAAAAACGTCTTTGGTGCCTCTACCCTAAACCGTTTAACTGAACTATCACGTAGTTATCAAAACGTGTATGTGCAATGTTCGCAACATCCACAGACGATGTTTGGGGTTCTGCACACTGAGCGGTGCATTAAGGACATAAGCTATCTACTGTCCGCATAATCGCTACTGTCAACTTTCAACTATATTTTCTCTAGGAACAAAACAGTGGAACTAAAGCGCGAGCTTACGACATAATTTGCAAAGATCTTTTGACTATGTTCAGGATAATTAAGTTCATCTTATGAACTCCCACTCAGATAGACATCCCTCTAGTCATCTAAGTGATTACATGATCCGAGTCAACTAGGCCGTGTCCGATCATCACGTGAGACGGACTAGTCATCATCGGTGAACATCTTCATGTTGATCGTATCTACTATACGACTCATGCTCGACCTTTCGGTCTCTTGTGTTCCGAGGCCATGTCTGTACATGCTAGGCTCGTCAAGTCAACCTAAGTGTTTTGCGTGTGTAAATCTGTCTTACACCTGTTGTATGTGAACGTAAGAATCCATCACACCCGATCATCACGTGGTGCTTAGAAACGACGAACTTTCACAACGGTGCACAGTTAGGGGGAACACTTTCTTGAAATTTTAATGAGGGATCATCTTATTTACTACCTTCGTTCTAAGTAAACAAGATGCATAAACATAATAAACATCACATGCAATTATATAGTAGTGACATGATATGGCCAATATCATATAGCTCCATTGATCTCCATCTTCGGGGCTCCATGATCATCATCGTCACCGGCATGACACCATGATCTCCATCATCATGATCTCCATCATCGTGTCTTCATGAAGTTGTCTCGCCAACTATTACTTCTACTACTATGGCTACCGGTTAGCAATAAAGTAAAGTAATTACATGGCGTTGTTTAATGACACGCAGGTCATACAATAAATTAAGACAACTCCTATGGCTCCTACCGGTTGTCATACTCATCGACATGCAAGTCGTGATTCCTATTACAAGAACATGATCAATCTCATACATCACATATCATTCATCACATTCCTTTTGGCCATATCACATCACATAGCATACCCTACAAAAACAAGTTAGACGTCCTCTAATTGTTGTTTGCATGTTTTACGTGGCTGCTATGGGTTTCTAGCAAGAACGTTTCTTACCTACGCAAAAAACCACAACGTGATATGTCAATTGCTATTTACCCTTCATAAGGACCCTTTTCATCGAATCCGTTCTGACTAAAGTGGGAGAGACTGGCACCTGCTAGCCACCTTATGCACCAAGTGCATGTCAGTCGGTGGAACCTGTCTCACGTAAGAGTACGTGTAAGGTCGGTCCGGGCCGCTTCATCCCACAATACCGTTGAAACAAGATTGGACTAGTAACGGTAAGCATATTGAACAAAATCAACGCCCACAACTACTTTGTGTTCTACTCGTGCAAAGAATCTACGCAATAGACCTAGCTCTGATACCACTGTTGGGGAACGTAGCAGAAATTCAAAATTTTCCTACGTGTCACCAAGATCTATCTATGGAGAAACCAGCAACGAGGGGAAGGAGAGTGCATCTACATACCCTTGTAGATCGCTAAGCGGAAGCGTTCAAGAGAACGGGGTTGAAGGAGTCGTACTCGTCGTGATCCAAATCACCGGAGATCCTAGTGCCGAACGGACGGCACCTCCGCGTTTAACACACGTACAGCCCGGTGACGTCTCCCACGCCTTGATCCAGCAAGGAGAGAGGGAGAGGTTGAGGAAGACTCCATCCAGCAGCAGCACAACGGCGTGGTGGTGATGGAGGAGCGTGGCAATCCTGTAGGGCTTCGCCAAGCACCGCGGGAGAGGAGGAGGGAGAGAGGTAGGGCTGCGCCAGGGAGAGGTGAAACTCATGTGTTGGCAGCCCCAAAACCCTCAAGTATATATAGGGGAGAGGGAGGGGGTGCGCCCCCTCTAGCGTTTCCACCCCAAGGGGAACGGCTGCCCCAATCCCATCTAAGGGTGGCGGCCAAGGGGGGAGAGCGGGAAACTTGCCCCCCAAGTTAGGTGGAAGCACCCCCTCCCCAAACCCTAGGCGCCTTGGGCCCTTGTGGGGGGGCGCACCAGCCCACCTAGGGCTGGTCCCCTCCCACACTTGGCCCATGCAGCCCTCCGGGGCCGGTGGCCCCACTTGGTGGACCCCCGGGACCCTCCCGGTGGTCCCGGTACGTTACCGATAAAACCCGAAACTTTTCCGGTGACCAAAACAGGACTTCCCATATATAAATCTTTACCTCCGGACCATTCCGGAACTCCTCGTGACGTCCGGGATCTCATCCGGGACTCCGAAAAACATTCGGTAACCACATACAAACTTCCTTTATAACCCTAGCGTCATCGAACCTTAAGTGTGTAGACCCTACGGGTTCGGGAGACATGTAGACATGACCGAGACGTTCTCCGATCAATAACCAACAGTGGGGTCTGGATACCCATGTTGGCTCCCACATGTTCCACGATGATCTCATCGGATGAACCACGATGTCAAGGACTCAATCGATCCCGTATACAATTCCCTTTGTCTAGCGGTATTGTACTTGCCCGAGATTCGATCGTCGGTATCCGATACCTTGTTCAATCTCGTTACCGGCAAGTCTCTTTACTCGTTCCGTAACACATCATCCCGTGATCAACCCCTTGGTCACATTGTGCACATTATAATGATGTCCTACCGAGTGGGCCCAGATATACCTCTCCGTCACACGGAGTGACAAATCCCAGTCTCGATTCGTGCCAACCCAACAGACACTTTCGGAGATACCTGTAGTGCACCTTTATAGCCACCCAGTTACGTTGTGACGTTTAGTACACCCAAAGCATTCCTACGGTATCCGGGAGTTGCACAATCTCATGGTCTAAGGAAAAGATACTTGACATTAGAAAAGCTTTAGCATACGAACTACACGATCTCTGTGCTAGGCTTAGGATTGGGTCTTGTCCATCACATCATTCTCATAATGATGTGATCCCATTATCAACGACATCCAGTGTCCATGGTCAGGAAACCGTAACCATCTATTGATCAATGAGCTAGTCAACTAGAGGCTTACTAGGGACATGGTGTTGTCTATGTACCCACACATGTATCTGAGTTTCCTGTCAATACAATTATAGCATGGATAATAAACAATTATCATGAACAAGGAAATATAATAATAACTAATTTATTATTGCCTCTAGGGCATATTTCCAACATGGCGTTGGGTTTTAAATGATGCAACTGACACACATAGGAGAACAAAAGCCCGCACACAAAGCTATCTAGTGGGAAAGCCAAACCTCGACAAAAGAACTGCTGGTGTGCCAGGATGGCCACGACCCCCACCGTCCTCCATTGAAGTACCTCCCAAGGCAGCATAAAGTCGTCTTGAACCAACGCAGTGGAGAACCACTTGCCTCTGGTCTCGCCCGCCTCCTTGTTGGCGGAAGCATTGTCCTTCCGCTCGTTAGCGGTGATGGCCCTGGGAACGATCCGGCCACGACCTCGACCGCTGTCTCCCTCGCCTCGCACCATCAACGGCTCGCTTGGGTGGAGAAGGAAAGAAAGGGAGGGCTCGAGGAGCAAGAGCTTGCGACAATGGTGGTTCCGACAGGGGAGGGAGAAGCTGTAGCGGGATCTGCAAGAGGAACAGAGGAAGTGGGGAAATGTCTCTCTCCCCCCGCTTTATATCCCACCGGGAAACCCAAGCAACAACTTCGGTAGGTCGACATGTGTCCCATTTCCTTCGCGGTTTCCCACTATGCAGGATGTGGGCACAGAGATCCAGGCATTATCATCATGATGCAGCGGTCAAAGCGGAACCGACTGCCCATCTCCCTATCTTTCGACAGTGATGACGGGATGTGACAAAGCGAGTGGCAGTGATGCCTAGGTTCCTATGCCTAGCAATAAATGATTTGAAGAAGACTTGCCACTGGAGGCCGTGCAACCATGAAGCTGTCAAGATGCGACGCCGGAGGCCATGCAGCTGTGAAGCCACAACATTGCAAAGACGCAGGCCGCGAAGCCGTGAAGGTGAAAGATGCAAAGCCGCTAGATCGCGTCACCACAAAATCAGGAGCTACGAAGCCACAAAGATGTGTCGCTGGGGGGCGCATGATAGCCAAGTACATAGATTTTGAGGTCGGGCTACCGAGAGATAGACTGTCTCCATCACTGAAAAAGAGCCTGCCTGGATTTTGTTCTCAAGGCGGCAAGACTCCACAACTCTAGACAAGGTCGGCCGTTACTGACGGTACAATATACCGAGGGTGGCCCGTCTGCAAGGAAGCTCGAGACTTGGCTGGCTTCAGGGCCCAAGAGGCCTAGCGGCATCCTTACCCAGCGATCAATCCAGGGGTCTAGTCTTGGAGATAAAATTTATCCTTGGCGTGCAAGCCAAGAAGCTCTCACAGTGAGGTTAGTTAGGATCCCTATCAACCCTAGCTCTCATCCCCTTTATAAGGCGAGGCTAGGGGTAGTTCGAGGCATCTGTTCCATTGCTCAGACCTTGGTAGCATTCATCATCCTCCACTTGTAACGGGTGCTCCCACATCAATCCAAAACAAAGCAGGAGTAGGGTATTACCTCGATCATGAGGCCCCGAACCTGGGTAAAACCCCCGTGCGAACTCCCTTTACTTCCGACTATGGTTTGCACCCTAACTGGGTCACTGACGGTTTTATGCACCATCACTGGTACTCTGGTAGTGAGTTGGAATCTGTTTAAATCGATTGGTTTGCGATCTCTCTCTCTAGGTTCGGTCCATTATATGTACCCTTGATCCCCGTGTTGGTCTTCTGCGTCTGTCGGTTGCACGGTATATTTAGGAGGTTTGGTCTCGTGGGCAAACCTTTGCTCTTTAACTGAGTCAGGTGTAAGGATGGCAATGGGTAGGGTATGGTGCGGGTAGAGCAATACCATACCCATGCCTGTGTAGTCAATGGGTACAAAATTCTACCCATACCCATACCCATGGGTATGGAATTTTACCCGTACCAATACCCGACAGGTACCCATACCCATTGGGTACCCAACGGGTAGATCAAATCGTACACAATTTATTCACAATTTTACATTCATCTGGCACATTTGACAGGAAAACAATGATATCAACTCAATAAAAGATAGATGAGTACATGCATGACAATTATCTCAATTCAAATTAACAATTGGTGACAACTTTAACATAGGCTCACAAGCTCACGACACAACTTTAACATAGTTACACTTGTGAATCATGTGTAAGGTCCACATGTCAGTATAAACGGGTAGGGTATGGGTATATCCATGGGTAAAAGGCTATACCCGTGCCCTACCCATGACTTAACAGGTAGGGTATGGCCGTATGGGTACTATCCATGGGTATAAAATTGTGCCCATACCCTGCCCATGCGGGTACGGTATCCGTGGGTACCCGTACCAATGGGTAAAATTGTCAGGCCAGTGCCTTTCCGGTGGTTTGTTCGATTCATTTGTGTTGGCCTCCATGCGATTGGTTGCAGGACTAAATCTGGTATGTGGAGATCATGTCGAAGGGGGTTTGAGGAAGGTCTGATTTGAGTTCATGAGTTCCATCATTCATCATTTAGGCCCCGTTCGAAACAGATGTGTAGAAAACAAAGGAACAAAACCTTTATAGGAACAGGATCGAGCTGCTAGTACAAACCTATGGGACAGAGAATCAAGGGAAGTAGAAAATCAAGACGTTCGCTTCACAGGAAAGGGAAAATGGGACATGCAAAAGTCTGGGACCCAGAAATCGCAGCACATGACAGAAGCACCCCATGTTGTGGGCCTCTAGTAGTAGTAGCTTTTCCTGTGTCTCGCCTCGGGACTCCGCCCAAAAAAGAGCTCCAAGCAGATGTTTTATTTCCCGTGAAATCAGAGGCTATAGAAACTACCCTCCGGAATTGTAGCAGTTCGTTCCTGCGAACCGAACCTACTTCCATAAAACTTTCCTCTACTTTTTCTTCCTGCACTGTTCCTCCATAATTCCTTCAAACTGAACGCAGCCTTAATAGGAGGTGGATTCAGTGTCCTGATTGATTATTATTGTAGCAATTGATCTTGCTTTTGGTATGTGTGTATGTTCTCCTTTAGTTGTAGTAGAAGCAAGAGGGTAGTAGTTCTGCAGAGATGAATCAAAGGCTGGAGAGGTTTGGTTTCTGTTCATGGCTGATTTGATTCGTTACGGTCAACTGTTATTTTCATTTGGTCAGATCTTCTCGAATGTGGTGTTGAACTACTAATCAACCTAGAACTTCGTGATTGTTTGGATGATATAATCCCTTCTCGATTCAGCTTCTTCATTTGCACAGTACTCCCTCTGTAAACTAATATAAGAGCGTTTAGAATACTAAAGTAGTGATCTAAATGCTCTTATATTGTTTACAGAGGGAGTACAATTTAGTCCATGATTATTCTTACTTGGATTGTTGGTGGTTCTCCAGAAATTGGGATTATATTATTTGCTGCATGGCCATCATCTTTTTGGTTCGCTTTTGGTGTGAACCAGTTGGTTATTGAGTGAACAAATTTCACAAGTAAGGAGTAACATTTTTCACTCAACCTTGATATGAGAAGTGTTAGTTTCATACTACTGTCCTATTTGGTTTAGATAATTCAGTTCCTCTATTTGGTGCCAGTTGCCTTCAGTAAAGAAAATTGTGTTCAAAGCTAGCAAATATTATGCAACTTAACTAAAAAAATCAGTTGATTAATCTCTTTTCAACCTTAACATAGAAGATTGTGATATTTGTTTGATTAAACCTGTGAAGAAAATTCAGGTTCGTACAGATTTTTGTGTAGATACTCTTTGCTGCTTGACCATGATCTTTTTTGTTTGGTTTTGGTGTACACTAGTCCTGGAAACAGCCGCTTACAGAAATGTAGGGAAAGACTGCGTACTATAGACCCAAAGTGGTCGGACCCTTCCCCGGACCCTGCACAAGCGGGAGCTACATGCACCGGGCTGCCCCTTTTTTTTTGGTGTACACTAGTTGGTTATTGTGGGGACAAATTTTATAAGTAACATTTTACACTAAAACTTGATTCAGATAGTTCAGTACCTCTACTTAGTGCAATTGGACACCAGTACCATTTTGTGTGTGTCCAAAGCTAGTTAAAACTATGGAACTTAAATATACGAATCAGTTGATTAATCTCTTTCAAACCTTACCTGAGAAAATTGTGATTTCTGTTTGGTTTAGCCTGTGAACAAAATTCAGGTTCCTACAGTTTTAAATTAATCTAGTTTCTGCATGTGAGTTGTATTGTTTTCAGGTTTTGTACATGACTTGTATTATTGGTCTTGTTATTTTTTATGTTGGAAAAGTCTGAGATTTAGATTGTTGATCTGCTTCCAACAGATCTCTTTGTCACGAAATGTACTGGTGGTCTTTAATTTGTTTTGCACAATGCACGGATGTTGGTGTCCATAGTGCTTACTACATGAACATGATATTTGGAGTCTTACTTTAGTGGAGTGCTAATCTGATCATGCTTGGAAAAGGGATATCATGATAGGTTTTGTTAGCCTGGGGATTGTCTGAAACTGTTGTAGTCCTGTAAATACAAAAGTAAAGTGTTGAATGGGAACAGTAGTAGGTGTCATCGTCATCTGGATTTATCAGTCTGTAAGTGTACACCTGGTAAAAGATGGTCTGAACTCTGAAGCTAGTAGAAACTACTGGTTCCACATTTCTTTTCTTGATTCAGATAATTCAGTTCGTTCATTTCGTAACATTTTGCCGCTCGTACAAACTACTGAACATACGCCATCGTTGCCAGGCCCGTGCCGCCCCGCCTCTTCCGACTCTGGAGGAGGTCTGACCACGACAGTAACAACGATGGAAACTGCACAATCTCAGAATGTAAGTCCTGTCTCTCGACTCCCCTCCCGAAGTTTGGCATGTTACTTTCTTGATCATGGATTCATGGTGCTGATATCCTGATACAGAGAAGCTCAACAGCAAATATGGTCAATGGGTAATAAGCCTTGTTTTTTGCCTTGCTGTTGGCTGCAGCAGCACATGCGATGAGCTTATTCAGCACGTGAACTTTGAATCAATAAGGCTGATTGGAGTTGAAATGAATTTGAATCAGGAATAGGATGTAGTGTAGGCTTAGCCTTGGACCATATATGCACGCAGCTCGTGCATTTCTACATGTAGTCCTAACTTTTATTAACCTGTACAGTCCTAACTCCAATATATACTTGGATTCTGCAGAGCAACGGTAACTTGTCTGCCTACTAATTCTGATCCCGTAACAACGCTTTGCTATAATTATGCATATCAAGTGCTCCACATACATTGTATTCTGGATGGTAGTATATTTCCTGGACCTTTTTCCCCGATTTATAATGATCTAAAATGGTGTGCATATTAGGTTTTTAAATGGACGAAATGGAATTCCTTTTAGATGGATATATAGCATGGCCTACCTGAGAAGGAAGTATTCATGTGCGACAGAAAAAGCTGCTTTGTTAGTGCCTTTTGGTTTTGTGGGCTCTTCTGCAGTTGCAGGGACAGAGGCATTAAGCATCTTAGTCTAAAAATGTATCTTGTTTATGTAGTTGCAGGGTAACTATCTGAACGCAGTGCAGATTTTAGGTCAAATAACACCCGTATGATATAGATAAGGACTGTGACTGGTCGTTAGCGACAGATCCAGACAATTCCACCCACGTACGATCCACTTCGCTCCGATTTTCCTGGCGCTACATCCGTGTCTTTTTTTTTCTAGTGCAATAAAAACAATTGGCAGAAATGGGATTCAAACCCGCTACCTCTTGATAGCCCGCAATAGCTTGCAACCACTCTGTCTAGATTGAGCTAGTGATTAGATTAAGACATTTGTTTTCTACGTATAGTACGGGAAACATGCTTTTCAGTTTTTTCCCTTGGATTTATGTACTGCACAATTTTCACGGATGGATATATGGTGTCTCCATGCCCCTCATGTTATACTAGTTACCTAGAATTTATCGGGGGATGTTTCTACACTTATTTTAACAGAAACAAAAGTTACTGGGGTGTTCATACGTAAGTTATCAGGTGTGTGGCGTGTAAATTATCATGTTATTGGGGTATATTTTTAATAAAAAAATCTCCGAGTCAGAATTATCAGGGGGCTTGCGCATAAGTTATCAGGTCTCTAATGCGTTAAAAAAACCATGCTATTTACGTAAAACTTACCGGGATATATTTTTAACAACTTTTTTCTGAGGGTCAAAAAGGTTACCATGGTATTCGTACATGAGTTATCAGCTCCGCGCTGCGTAATTTACCATGTTATTTACACTTATGTTACGGAGGGAATCTTTTCGACGACTTTTTTCTTCCGGTTCAAAGTTATCATGGTGTTTGTACCTAATTTAGCAGATATGCAATATGTAACTTACCACGCTACTTACAAAGAACTATCATTTGTATGTTTCAACAACTTTTATCCACTAGGTCGAAATTTACCACGGTGTTTGTCCATAACTTATCAGGTATGTGGTGCGTATTACAATGTTATTTACACATAACTTAGTGGGGTTATGTTTTGAACAATTTTCCTCAGTCAAAAAGTTATCACGGTGTCCATACATTAGTTATCAACTCTACCCTGTGTATTTTACCATGCTATTTTTACATAGATGTTA
>NC_041383.1:616580350-616682012 GCF_002162155.2 Triticum dicoccoides
CCATGGTGTTTGTACCTAATTTAGCAGGTATGTAGTACGTAAGTTACCATGCTACTTACACAAAAGTTATCAGGGGTATGTTTAAAGAAAATTTCCATTGCCTTAAAAGTTACCATGATATTTAGATGTAAGTTATCGGGTATGCGACACGTGTATTACCATGCTATTTACACAGAAGTTATCAAGAATATGTTTTCAATGGTTTTTCTAGGTCAAAAAGTTAATGATGTTTGTATGTAAGCTATCAGGTTTGTGGTGCATAAATTATCAAACTCATTACAAAGAATTTATCAGGGGATATTTCTGAACAAACATTTTTTTTCTTGATGACACATGAGAAAAAAACTTTATTCTATGTGAGCGGAATGTTTATTTCACTAGAAAAATGTTCATCACTACAAAAAGAGAGATAAGTACAACATGATGCATCAGTCCTTACAAAACCTGGACTAGATGGTTTTGTCTCCAGGTCAAAGGCAATGTTGTTTTTCTTTCTCATTCTCATTGGATAAGGTATATGTTAAACTCGTAGGAAAACAGAACAGATATATGTACCAGCTGGTTGCGCGCAGTGGGCTTCATCCAATTGGTCGTGGGTTTGACTCCTATTGCCGCTTCATTTTATTTTTTGGTAGCTTTTTTCACGCGCTAGAACTGAACGAGCGGTTTATCGAGCGCGAGAAGCGGATCGAGCGGCTCGCGAGTCGTACGTGCCTGTCGCTAACTGCCAGTCGGCAGAAAAATAGCATTCTCGTATAGATAATGGCTTCATTGGAAAAGCATTGTAACCCTGTATATGATCTATTTTATCCTGCATGTTCTAATATTAACAGTTTTGAGTCGGTGCAGATTAGCTCATAAGACGCAGTATGCATTAGTGTTATCTTGGAAGAATGTGAAATTGTTATGCTTTGTACTGCAGGCCCTAGTTGCTGCTCCTTGGAAAATAACCTTAATGCTCAATTGAAGTCCTTAAAGTTACTGGTTGCCATCTGTAATGTTAAAGATAATAAATAAAAGTTGGGCGTGCTATTAGAGCTTCATCCACTTGGAAAGACATCTGAAACACAGAGTCTGTCAAATAGTATAGCACCTGTTTAAGGTAGTTGTGCGCAAGGCATTTTACTTTGGTGAGATTACATGGGTTAGAATCTGGCACATACAGTTTGCCTTTCTGTTCTTGCATCAACTAGCAGCTCTTGCAACACCACACATTTTGATCACTGTTTCACGTCTACTTTTACTCCTTTTAAGTTTTGAAAAAATCATAGTTTTAGGTCAGGAATCTATGAAACACTTAGACATTAATTTAAAGGCTGATTACGCAAGGCGCTACTCTTTTAAAGACTGGAAGCCTTATGCATACTGGAGCACTGCTAACATGTGTCTTGATGATGTTCATCAGTAAACATTTGACTTTGCAGGCTTGTGGTCAGCTTGACTGGTTTCAAACAATGGCGGAATGCTTGGCTTCGATATTTGGTACAGAGAAAGGCAGTGTCAACTGTCTATTTTTTTACTTCAAGATTGGAGCTTGTCATCATGGCGATCACCGCTCCCGCATCCATAACAGGCCAACCATGAACATGTATCAGCGCTCTGATATGATTACCCCTGGTCACATGATCCTTGGAAATTAAGCATCTCTTCGCCTTTATATATACTCCCTCAATCCCAAAATTCTTGTCTTAGATTTGTCTAGATACGGATGTATATGATACATCCATATCTAGACAAATCTAAGACAAAAATTTTGGGATGGAGAGAGTACTTGTTTGCATTAATATCTTTCCTCTGTACTTCACACACACACACACACACACACACACACACACACACACACACACACACACACACACACACACACATGTGACCTTGAATGAATATTTGGGACGAAGTTTTCTAAGTTTTGCTGGACAGAGGAACATATGCCATTTGTTTAGAAGTACAAGGAAGGAATCAGGAGTATGCTTGGAAGTAAGTTCCCCACCATGGATATGATCCTTGGAAATTAAGCATCTCTTCGCATTATGCTTGTTTGCATTTATATATTTCATCTGTACTTTATACATATGTAGACAGGTGACCTCAAAGGAATGCTTTGAAATGAAGTTTGCAAAGTTTGTTGCTCAGAGGAGAGGAGCACTGATCTTAAGTTCTTAACAAAAATGATCTGCTAGGGTGCAACACAATTCTTCTAAGGCTGGTGTGCCTCAATTTTTCGTAGTGAGCTAATTTGTTATAGAAGTGCATATGTAAATCTCGTATGTCCATTCTTAACATCCTTTTACATTTCTGGATTTCTTGTTTGATCTTTAATGTGATATTGGTGCGCTATGTCATCTGGTATACACAGAAATCTTGGGTACTCTTTGGGTATTTAATAGAGATTTGTACTTCTTGTGACCCTTCTTGTACTTGTAAACTAGGAAAACAAATTAGTTTTACTTAACTGTTTTGTCGTATGAAGCTCCGTTGCAAAGTCGAGCATAATGTTAACCCTATCTGGTTCCATATTATGATCATAGGAGAGAGATTAATAAGAATATAAACAGTGTCCATGGTGTTGTAACATAAACCACACTGATCTGACATTATCAGTTAAGCTGACATACATACTGACGTGCATACATACTGACGTGCATATATATAGGATTGATGGAAGCACACTGTTAATTCTGAAGATGCCGATGCGGATGCAACTATGGAATGATTGGGAACTACAGCTACTGGTGCTCCTAGGCTTCACGCTGCAGATTTTCATCTTCTTTTCTGGTGGCCTCCGGCGGTGCAGCACCAACTCAGGACTGAGGCTTCTGATTTGGTTGGCTGACTTGCTATCTGACATGGTTGCAGTCTACACTCTTGGCCAACTTTCACGGCATAAAAGTGATGTGCCTGGGGTGGAGAAATGCACCGGCTCTCGTTTTCTCTGGACGCCTTTCCTCCTCATTCATCTTGGTGGGTGTCACCCCCTAGGGAGGGTGCGTGTCGACGACGACCGGCCGGAGAAGTAGACTGAGCTTTGGGATCGGAGATGAGGAAGAAGGAGAGCGAGAGCGAGACGGCTCAGAAGGGGATAAGAGAGAATGAGAGGCTAGAATGAATTCAATTTCAAAACCGATACGTACAACGCTTGCTTCGCCCGCTTATATATCGCGGCTTACAACCCAACACTCGGCCCAACGGCCCACTCTACCACTCAGCTTGCCAGCCCATGAATACTTGAAACGCTTCGCGCCTTCGCTACAGCGATCGCCTGTGATCTTGCCTCGCCGTCACTTACAGTACCCGCCCCTGAAGAACCAGCTTGTCCCCAAGCTGGTGCCGATGGAAAGCGTTCCTTGAGCACTTCATAGTCCTCCCAGGTGGCAGAAGTAGCAGGTATCTTTGCCCACTTGATCAGTATTTGAAGATGAGCAGCGTTTCCCTTCTTGACCAGCCTGCGGTCCAGAATTTCTTCAGGGTACACCCCCGGCACAGAGAGATCAATTGGTACTGGTAGCATAGTGAACACTGGCGTGTGATCAGGCACATGGTTCTTAAGCTGCGACACATGGAAAACCGGGTGGACTTGACTCCCCTTTGGTAACTCCAGTTTATACGCAGCATTGCCGATTTTTTTCCAGGACCTTGTATGGGCCAAAATACTTCAGTGCCAGCTTCCTACATGGTCGATTTACCACTAAGGATTGGGCATGAGGTTGCAGACGCAGGTATACCATTTCCTCTGGAGCAAACACTCTCTCAGACCTCTTCTTGTCGGCAAAGTGCTTATACTTGCACTGAGCGCGTGCCAAGTGATCCTTAAGAACTGTTGTATGCTGAGTATGTGTCGTCAACCACTCGTTTACATCCTGATTGACTGATGTCGTATGTCCAGCGAGCTGACCCATGTTTGGAGCATACCCGTAGAGAGCCTTGTATGGAGTACACCCAAGGGAGGAATGATATGTTGAATTATACCAGAACTCTGCTTGGGGCAACCAAGTAACCCATTTTGTAGGACACTCATGGACTGCACATCTCAGATACATCTCTAGACACTGGTTGACCCGTTCTGTTTGGCCATCCGTTTGTGGGTGATATGCCGTGCTCATCTGTAGCTCAGTGCCCCATATCCTAAACAATTCTTTCCAAAATGAACTGGTGAAAATCTTATCTCTGTCAGACACAATTGTCAGTGGTAATCCATGCAGTTTCACAATGTTGTTGAGGAACACCTTTGCCACAGAAGCAGCTGTGAAGGGATGTTTCAACGGCAGAAAGTGACTTACTTTGGTGAAGCGATCCACTACTACCAATATGGTTGAATATCCCTCAGACTTGGGTAACCCTTCTATGAAATCCATGCTAATAGCCTGCCAAGGGCTGTCAGGTATGGGTAAAGGCTGTAGTAGCCCTGGAGTTTTGCACCCTCATGTTTGGCTTGCTGACATATGCCACACTGCTTGACAAAGTTTTCCACATCTGTTTTCATTCCCTTCCAACTAAACAACTGTTTGACTCTGTGGTATGTAGGCAGAATACCTGAATGTCCTCCCACTGGAGTAGAATGAAAAGCCTGGATCAGTTTTGTTTTCAGACCTACATTTGCTCCCACCCATATCTTACTGTCCTGTTTGAGCAGCCCCTCCTGAAGTTGGAACCCAGGACAAGAAGTTGAGTCAACAACTAGTTGTTGTAACATGGACAAAGCCTCTGGATCAACAGAATAGGAGTTGAGAATTTCTTGTATCCACACTGGTCTGCTGGTGGAAACACTTTGTACAGGGAACAAATGTGCCACTCTCGATAAAGCATCTGCAGCTGTGTTTTCTACACCTTTTTTGTATTGAATGGAAAACTGCAGCCCTACCAGCTTGGTCATGGCCTTCCTCTCTAAATCAGATGTGAGATTCTGATCTCCCAAGTGACATAAACTCTGATGGTCTGTTTTGATAATGAAAGGAGCTCTGCTCAAGTAAGATCTCCATCTGTCTATGGCCAACATAATTGCCAAAAACTCCTTCTCATATATGGATTTCTTCTGATTTTGCACTCCCAAGGCTTTGCTGTAATATGCAATGGGATGACCCTCCTGAGACAGAACAGCTCCCACTCCAGTGCTGCAAGCATCAGTTTCTACAGTAAAGGTCTTGTCAAAGTTGGGAAGAGCTAACACAGGAGTGTTAACCATGGCTTGTTTGAGTAGCTGGAAAGCTTGTTGTGCCTCATCAGACCAGGAGAATGCTTGTTTCTTCAACAAGGCAGTCAATGGTTTGGCCAACACCCCATAATTCCTCACAAACTTTCTGTAATATCCAGTGAGTCCCAGAAAACCCCTTAATTCAGTTACAGATGTGGGAATTGGCCACTGTAGCATAGCTTCAGTTTTGGCAGGATCAGTAGATACACCTGTGTCAAAACTTATGTGCCCCAGATACTCCAAGGATTGTTGAGCAAAAACACACTTACTTTCTTTGACAAACAATTGATTGTCTTTGAGTATATCAAATAC
The DNA here is from genome assembly GCF_002162155.2 of Triticum dicoccoides. NCBI lineage: Eukaryota > Viridiplantae > Streptophyta > Magnoliopsida > Poales > Poaceae > Triticum > Triticum dicoccoides. The sequence continues at coordinate 616,585,851 of NC_041383.1, forward strand.
TGACTGCAGATGCTCTATATGTTCCTCCAGTGTTCCACTGAACACCAGTATATCATCCATGAAGACCAAGACATATTTCCTATTAGCTCCAGCAAAAGCAAAATTCATGGCACACTGAAAGGTACCTGGAGCAGTAGCTAGTCCAAAAGGCATTACCCTAAACTGGAACTGCCCATGATGGGTTTTGAATGCTGTTTTAAACTCATCCTCCTCTTGCATTCTTATTTGATGGTACCCAGATCTGAGATCCAACTTGGAGAACCATTTTGCTCCTCCTAATTCATCCAAAATCTCATCTATCACTGGCATGGGAAACTTGTTCTTCACAGTAATGGCATTAAGTTTCATGTAATCCACACAAAACCTCCAAGTCCCATCCTTCTTTTTGACTAGCAAAACTGGTGCAGCAAAAGGGCTTATACTGGGTGTAATGAGACCTGCATCCAACATTTCCTTGACTTGCTTCTCAATTTCATCCTTTTGTAAGGGAGAGTATCTGTATGGTCTACAATTCACAGGAGCAGCATCTGGTACCAGATTTATTTTGTGATCAAAAGCTCTGTGTGGAGGTAGAGTGTGTGGCTCTTGGAACACCTGTTTGTTCCTGTCCAACACTTGTTGCACCTCTGGGGGAACTTCTGTAACAGGAGCCATTACTATGCGATTTAGCAGTGCAGTGGCCCAAACATCGTTTCCTTTTTCCCACTTAAGGAACTGTTCAGCAGATATCTCCTCTATACTCTCTTGTTGAACAGGCAGAACTCCTTGCAGTTTGATCTCTTTGCCCTGATACTAAAATTGTATCCACTTGTCAGCCCAATGACACTGCATTACACCCCATTGCTCTAGCCAATCCATGCCCAAAATAATGTCATGCCCTCCTAGTGGCAATACTTGCATGGAGTTACTGAAACTGTGTCCCTGTATCCACCAGGTGAGTTGAGGTACTTTTTCAGTACAAGCAATAAGACTTCCATTTGCTACCTTAACTTGTAAAGGATGTACTAATTTCTCAGTAGGAATATCCACCTTATCTAGTAAAGCCTTATCCACAAACGTGTGTGTGCTGCCTGAATCAACTAGTATCAGCACCACCTTGTTCTGCACAAGAGCTCTCAGCTGAATGGTTTTTGGATTTGGTGCACCTAACAAAGCATTTACTGAGATAGTGGCACATTCTTCCTGTCCTCCAGCTACTAAAGCATCCAACACAGCATCTGATATGATTTCCTGTATAACTTGTACCTTTGCTGCTTTTAACTGAGCCCCCCCTGCCATAGACTGATTACATACATGACCAGGTGCAAATTTTCCCCCACATTTATAACATAGTCCATTGGCTCGACGATATTCCTTCAACTGCTTTGCTTTCCATAACTCCCCTGCTGCTAAACCTGATCGATTGTCTGACTTTGTATATGTAGTTTTCTGGAAATTTGGTTTGTGTGCTCTCTGTTGTAGCAGTAATCCCTCCTGCACTGAAGCATATAAGGCTGCCAATTGGACAGTACTCGGCATCTGAAATTCCACCGCCGATCGGAGGTCCTCCTTGAGTCCTAGCACAAACCTAGTGACCAGGAATGTGTCACTGATTGTAGGTTCATACAGCTTAACCATGTATACCAGCTGCAGGAACTGCTGTTTATATTCCTCGACCGTCTCTATTTGTTTTAACAGCATCATCTCTTTCATCTTCTGCCGATACACATCAACATCAAACTCCAGCAAAACCGCCTGACAAAACTGCTCCCAAGTATGGAATTCCCCAGACTGTTTGAACGCCTGATACCAACAGGCTGCATTATCCGACAGATACAGAGAAGCAGAGGTGACCTTAAAACTGTCAGGAATGTGATATAGCCTGAAGAATGCCTCACACTTGTCCAGCCAAATCCTTACATCCGTGCCATCAAACCTTGGGAAATACATTTTCGGCATCCATTGCCTCTTTCCCATGCTCTCATCGACTACAGTAATTATGGGTTGTTGTGGAACGTGATGTACCTCAGGCATCTGAATCGGGCGTGGCAGAGGTCGTCCGACTGATCGCGGTGCTGCGCCGAGTATGCCATCCGAAACCTCAGAAGCAGTCGGAGACGAGGCCTCTGCTGCTCCTTGCTGCTTATGCATCTGTGCCGCATGAGCCTGACTCTGCTGCACCTATCCCAGAGTGTTGCAGGAGAGATCCACCTTGACTTGTACCTGATCGAGTCGGGCGCCGTGCTCCGTCAGCTTGGCGTCGAGAGCCTCCAGCTGCGCGTTGAGTCCCTCAACGGCCGACAACTTGCTCTGAGCGGCCTTGATCTCCGCGAACTCCTTCAGCAGCCGTTCTTGGAGCGCCTCCATCTCGTCCGCGAGGAAGCGCGACTGTGGATTTGGCTTGAATGTCGTCGTGGTCGCCGGATTTCCTCGAATCAACCCACCTCAGGTCAGGAATTACGCAGAACGAACCCTAGGGTGATCCGCCACCGTCGCCTCGGATTTTCCGGGTACGAATCAGGAAAAAATTTCCGGAGAAAAACAGCGGCGAGGATCGACGGCTCTGATACCAACTGTCACCCCCTAGGGAGGATGCGCATCGACGACGACCGGCCGGAGAAGCAGACTGAGCTTTGGGATCAGAGATGAGGAAGAAGGAGAGCGAGAGCGAGATGGCTCAGAAGGGGATAAGAGAGAATGAGAGGCTAGAATGAATTCAATTTCAAAACCGATACGTACAACGCTTGCTTTGCCCGCTTATATATCGCGGCTTACAACCCAACACTCGGCCCAACGGCCCACTCTACCACTCAGCTTGCCAGCCCATGAATACTTGAAACGCTTCGCGCCTTCGCTACAACGATCGCCTGTGATCTTGCCTCGCCGTCACTTACAGTGGGCAAGATACCATCACCGCTTTCTCCATTGAGGGCAAGTCATGGCCGAGGCACATGCTCAATCTACTGACCAAGTTGGCTTGGCCTTGTACGTGTTTTGGAAGTCATCAGCACAGAGTCAGTTTCTGATCCCAGCCATGTTTGTCTTCGTGGCTGGAATCGTCAAGTACGTGGAGTGGACATGGGCTCTCAAGTGCGCAAGCCAAATTTCCTGATCTAGAAGGCAAGCTGGAATTGGACTATCTGACAGTTGTGAAGTGTGCTTTATCTAGCACCAGGTGTCAGAAATCTATTTGTTGGTCGCAAGCTTGCTAAAATGGTAGGTAACATACCGAGAAAATTTACTGCTGGTACTGCTTTTCAAGTCTCAGCAGATGGGTGGCATATATTCCAAATTCCGGAGATTGAGCTAGGGATGATGTATGGCAATCTGTACACCAAGGCAATCTGTACACCAAGGCAAGGGTGGTTCGAACATGGCTTCGACCGTACTACGATGTCTCACTCACATTTCACTGGTAGTTGCTTTTGTCCTCTTGTGGGTAACAAGCAATGGTATTACAGTAGAGTTGATGTTGCAATAACCTATGCATTGTTCACTGGAGCATTCTGCATGGAAGTTTGTGTCGTCTCCTTGATGGTGATGATGTCTCCATGTACATGGGTATTCTTGGAATCATGTAAGTGCCGGAGGCTTGCCTGTGTGGCTTGGTCTATTTTCAAGAGCCTACAACCAGAGTCAAGGCCATGATGGATACAATTTTCTCAATTCCTGCTTCTCTGAGTTGATGATGGGGAAAATGATGAATCTGGTAGGAGCCAAGGAGCTATGGAACAACTTCCGGCATACCAAGAACGTTCAGATCAAGGGTCTTGGAAACTAAGCATCATCCTAGGTTACTTAGCGGCGGTACAAGCCCGTCACCAGATCTTGGTCCAGCATTGGACACAATACTACAGAAACCCTTTGAGGAGGCCATCCTATTCCTACATGTCTACATAGACCTATTCCTGCACCGGTACAAGAATCCCTTGGGGACTAGTTGCAGCATCACCGAGAAGACACGTCGGCTTATTGTCAGGACCCCGATCCTATGCCACCGATCTAGCATGTAACACCTCATATCACTTTGCGGCCTCACGCACGGTATTCCCATGGGCGTCGCCTTACCAGGCTCGGGACCGTTTGCGCCTTTTGGCTCACGTATATGATAGTGTCGCTAGCATCCATATGACAAAGAACCTGGGCTGACGTGGCTAGTCGTAACCCAAAGTGGCACTAACTTACAGGGACAGGCATACGTGACCCAGCAACGAACATGTCGGTCATCAGCGAGTGAATCCGGGCTATAGCAGCTAGGCTAGCAGGACTCCGGTAGACACCGCGTGACATTTCCCCGAAGGGACAGACTTAGGAATGAAGAAGGACACATGCCGTCCAGCCTAAGTGTTCCGGAGCAGTAGCAAGCTATCAAGGCTCAGTGGAAGCACTAGGAGACATTTCCCGGTAAGAGAGGCTATCAAGGATAAACAACTAGGTTGTCAGATCCCACACATACCAAGCATTTCAAATCATACACACAATATGCTCGATATGTGCAAATACAACATGGCATCATAATATAGCTCTACGACTCAAAGTATTTATTCAATAGGCTTCGAGGAGCGATATATTACAAACATGGGTCTCATGACCTAGCATTCAGAGCATACAAGTCAAAACACAAACGGAAGCTTAACATGTCTGAGTACAGACATCTACAAATGAAAAAGGCTGAGAAGTCTGACTATCTATCAGATCCTGTCGATGGCACAAGATCGTAGCTGAGGTAACAAGCTAAACGTCGAAGTCCACGCGGAACTTCTAGTGAGACTAGAGTCTCTCTGCAAAAACATAAATTAAGCAAATGTGAGTACAAATGTACGCACCAAGACTTACATCAGAACTACCTATACATGCATCAGTATCAATAAAGGGGGTGGTGGGGTTTAACTGCAGCAAGCCAGCTTTGACTCAGTGGCTAACCTGAACTACGACTGCAAGTAACTCTTTTGAGGTGGCGCACACGAGCCCATATATTCACCATATCAATACACCACTATGGATCCTTTCCCGTCTTCCTACGAGAACGCCATCCATAGCACTCACGCTTATCTTGCGCATTTTAGAGTATCCACTTTCACTTGTCTATGAACTGTATAGGCAACCCAGAGGTCCTTTACCGCGGACGCGACTATTCGAATAGATCATATTAACCTAGCAGGGGTCACTACTAGGGAAAACCTTATACACAGAATCTTAGCAGCAGCGCGGCACAAAAAGAAGCGCTACTGCTAATTAGTAGTAGCACGGGTTTTTAACCCTCGCTACTACTAAGTTGATAGTAGTAGCGCGGGTTTTTAACCCTCGCTACTACTAAGCGGTCTCTACCGTGCCCCCCGACACATGCCATAGTAGTAGCGAGGGGTATAAACCCGCGCTACTACTAAATTGATAGTAGTAGCGCGGTTTTGTACCCCTCGCTACTACTAAGTATGAGGTAGGTGAAGTCGCCATATCCTCGGTCGAATCCCCATCACCTCCCCCAAATCCCTCCTCTCTTCCACCACTCTCTCCTCTCACTTTTCCATATGCTCTCACATGGACCTCTTGCCCATGCACCCATCCTCCTCCATGGCGCCGAAAGAGGCCGCCGCCTCGCGCCACCGGCATCTAGGAGCTTGCCGGTCTTCCACCGACGTCTAGGAGGCCGCCGCCCTGCGCCACCACACCGGAGCACCTCGCCACCGGTGACTAGCTCCGCTGCTCCCTACATCACCTTCCTCTCTTCCTCGGTTTTCCTTTTCTCTCTCTCCCTCTGGTTTGACTCACCCTCCCATGTCCATGCCCGCGCCGGTCCTCGCCATGGATGACCCGGAGCTATCTGGCATGGTCGGGAAGAGGAGCCCCACGCCGCGGCCTGGCTCTGCCATAGAAACGGGCCCTCTCCAACAGCCACTGCTGGATCTGGTCTTCCGACGTCCGTTCATGCCTCCGGCGACGCCAATCATCGCTAGATCTTACCATTGCTGCCATTGACAGCATGCACGAGATCGAGATTTTTTTTGTTTTTTAAAGTAATAGCAGTAGCGCGGGGTATAGGACCCGCTACAGCTAATTAGCAGTAGCGCTGTTTGCAATGAACGCTACAGCTAACCATGTATAGCAGTAGCGTGTGTCAACACGTGCTACTGCTACAAGTTAGCTGTGGCATCATATCAGTAGCGCGGGCACCCGCGCTACTGATACACCCAAAACCCGCGCTGCTGCTAGGCTTTTCCCTAGTAGTGGGTGTACTTCTTTACACACGCTCTCGCCACTTATCGCCATGTACATGTCATGTATCTCGGAAACCTTCAAGCGGAAGCCTGGCGAGGGTGTCGGCCACGACCTAACTAACCACACAAGTCTCTAGTCCAGGTTTATCGCCTATTCGGGTTCCATCCGCAAGGAGATCCGGCCGGGGTGTCGCTCACGGCCCCAAACGATGTGAGCAGGGTTCCCAAGCCCACCATCTGGATGCCACTTGGTACACCGTGCCACTGCGCCTAGTCTGTCCCAAGCCCACCTATACCGGGTGCCACTTGGTAGACTATTAACACTACCCACAAACACCAGAAACTAGTTGCAACTCCTGGACAGAGATCGAGTTGATTAATAAGTCGAGAGGGGAACTTAAGCATTCCAATGTGTGGTAGTAGTTGTTCATGGATCACAAACACAGAACTCAGTTCCTGAGGAGGTTTCAATGAGACAACCCATCATGTACTCCTACATGTCCTCTCACCGCTACCTTTACCAAATCGTGTTCACACACTTAGCTCACACACAGTAGGACATGTTCATCACCGTTCCAATTCATCCCCGATGAATCAGACCTGACACAACTCTAAGCATAGCAGGCATGACAAACAAGCATGAATGAATAGGTACATTAGGGCTCAAACAACTCCTACTCATGCTAGTGGGTTTCATCTATTTACTGTGGCAATGACAGGTCATGCAGAAGAAAAGGGGTTCAGCTATCACAACATGTAACAGTTGAAACGTTGTTGTCCTAATGCAGTAAAAGAGAGCAGAAGCGAGAGAGTGGGATTTTATCGGAATGAACAAGGGGGTTTTGCTTGCCTCGCACTTCTGAAGATAGAATAGTTCTTCATCGGTGTCATCGATTACGTCGTCGGAACCACGTCTATCGAGAGGGGACAAATACCAACAACAGAGAAGGAAACACAATCAATGCAATGCACAATATGATGCATGATCATGACATGGCAATATGCTATGAATTGAGCTAATGCAACTGAAACCAGAAGGGTTTGGGTCATTTTGAACCAAAGGTTCAATCCCAAACTCAACTTATGAATTTAAATAGTGCCTTATCATGTTTTGCACTAGACAGCAAGGTTAAGTTGCTTAAACATGCATGAAACCAGTACATATGGATAGATTGGATTTTTCTGATCATTTTTCATATATAACTTATTTCATTTGGAGCTACGGTTGAATTTCTACGATTTTTAGAAGTTTTGGGTATTTTCAGAAAATAATAAATCATTCAAGATTTATTTAAATTCCAGAAAACATTTACTGCATCAGCAGTGCTTCATGCATGCGTCAGCAGTCAACAACGCCTAACCAGGGTCAAACCTGACAATGGGCCCCACATGTCAGTGTCCTAGCTAATTAACAGAGACTGTTAGCACTAAATTGATCGTAACTAAAAAGTGTCAGTGGGACATGGCCCACATGTAAGGCCAACTCCACTGCGCGACCCCAAACGGACGTCCGTTTTGTCCGGATTCTGTCCGTTTGGGTAGGGCAATGGGGTCGTGTCCGGGCAGTTTCCGGGATGCGGTGGCCGTGCGCCCAGTGCGCGGACGCATCCCGGCCGCATCTTGTACGTGTGTACATTTCTTTGCAAGTCCTTAAACTTTTTTTATCATTCATTTTTGGTACATGAAAATACATCATTACGTTTTGACTAGTAAAGCAAGGCCAAAGAAAACAAGAACCACAAGAACACATTTGAGAAGATACCCAACTTCCATAACTGCTCCCTTGAGTTGGGTTAGCGCCTTCTCGATGCACTTATTGTTGATATGTGGAGGAGGCTCAACGTTGCACCCTCCTTTCTTCTTCAAGCCAGAAGTCGATGTTGCTTCCTCACATGTAGTATCGTGCCTTGTTGCTTCTTCGCACGTAGTATCGTGCCTAGCCTCTAATCTAGCAACAAGTGCACTTGTCTCATCTAAAGCCTCTAGGCTAGCTAAAAGTGCACGAACATGTACTACATTTCGCTCTATCAATATATCGATGTACTCTTCTTCCCAATACCAAAACTTGCATCCATTCTACACAATAAAACTTAAAGTTAGCACCACTAGTCTAATCCGAGAGCACAAACCGTAGCTAAAAAGAGCACATACCCCATCATTTAAGCACTTGATGAACACCCATCCGGGATGCTCCAGCGTTGTAGACACGTGGCGCACGACCACCCTTGGGCAATGGTCGCACTTGATGAGGGGCAGTGGTGCGCCGACGAGCTTTTGGGCAAGCACCGAGCCCGGCCGACCGCCATTCGCGTATCTACCGGCGGACCGCCGACAGTGTAGATCCGAGCGGCTAGAGGATGAGCCACTGCCTGCATGTGGCCTTGCAGCCCTGCCAGGGCCTTTCGGTGAGGTGCCCGACCAGTCCATGGCGCAGCCCGGCATCCCACAACCAGGTGGCCGTTCTTGGGTAGCGGATCGAGGTGCCGAGACGGCGGGGTGGCTCAGAAATTGCCTATGGGGCACGGATCGATGCGCCGATGGGCTCTTTGGAAATCTCGCGCGACGGCGCGCCGGAAGGTGGTGGTGGCCGGGCCTGGGATGGTCGGAGTAGACGGCGGCGAGCACGACTGCGGCGGCCGGAGCTCGGGTGGGTTGCGGGTTCGGGGTTGCAGCTCGCAAACAAGCCAACTAACATGCTGGCCAAGCTCTACATGCGGCCACGAGCTCTTTGGACGCTAGCGCGTGACCAAATGGTCACCGGGGTGACGCCGGCGTCGAGCTCGTGCGGCGACGGGTTTCGGCCTTGACGGAAACAACGGCTAGACGACATGCTGGAGTGAGATAACAGGGGGGATAGAGGGAGAAGCTCACGGCAGGGCTAGCAGAGGCGACGACGAGGTCGGGGAAGCGCTGTCGACGACGAATCGACCGCGGCAATCTCCGGGGGAGAAGACAATGATGGTAGCAATGATGCAGGGCCTCCAAGGATGCGTGGATCATCGGGGGTGATGTAGACGACAAGGTGGAGCTGATGGACACGACGGTTGCTCGAGGAACGGCCGGTGAGCGCGGTGGCAGTGGATGGCGGCGATGGCCGCGCTCAGGCTGCACGGGGGAGAGAGCCAGAGGTGGGGGGGAGAGAGCAGCGAGTGAGGGAGAGGGGACAGGGGCTTCGGGGCATCGTCGTGGCGTCGCTAGGAGGGGCCGGGGAAGTAGGAGGTGGCCAGGGCAGCGTCGACGCTCGCCACGCACCTAGTTGTCCTCCTGGCAGAGGATGAAGAAGACGGTGCTGCCCCTTTGGGCTGGGCTGCTACAGTGCTGGGCCAGGTGGGCTGCAGGTAAGTCCAGGTAAGTTTGCTCTCCGTTCTTTATTTTTCTATTTCTATCATTTTGTTTTGATTTGATTTTTATACCAAATCATTTTTATAAATTCTAAAAATTATAATGTGGCCTAGTAAAATATATTCAAGGCCACTCACAATTTTCAGAATTATTGGAGCAATAAAAATATTTATAGGGTTTATTTGCTCCAACTCAAATACATTAGTGAATTAAATCAAAGCCCAAATAATTCCATAAAAATGTTCATGATTTTTGGTTTGGATCAAAACCCTTGCCAAAATTATCAAACATTAATTAAGGCATTTTTTTGGGTTCACTGAAAATATTTTTAGGTTGAACCTGTTGGATTTGATTTGGTGCTAGGGTTTGATCATCCCCCATTTCAAGTTCATTTTAAAATTTAAACATGATGCAACACCAGATGCAAGCACTAGGCATTACCAGAACTAGGGATGTGACAACTCACCCCCACTAAACAAGAATCTCATCCCGAGATTCAAGCGTAGGGTAAGATGAAGAGGGGAACGCAACTAACACAATCTTCACGATCCAGATTGCACTTCAAAAGAACGTTGATTCGATCACCATCTTTGTCTCAATGTCTTGCTCTGAAAACTCCAACCAACATGACAACGAGGGGAAAGGGAAAACTCTAGAAGGATCGATCTTCTCGAAGATCGAGCAACTCAGGATCAACTCACGAAATGAGACATTAGCACATCTCTCGAACTGATACAAGAAACACACATAAGAGGGGATGGAAAGAAACAGTGGACAAAGGTTCAAGTTGATAAGCACAATTCCATGCTTGAAGAAGATGGTGAATGAGTTTCCACAACGGGGCACCTTCGAGGAGGTGACTCGTAGAATTATTCCCTTAAGTGGCAAAAAGAATTTATTTTGATATTTAGATCATTGAAACTCTTTATACCATCTTGAGGCAATTCACAAACGATCGTTCAAAAGAGTTCGAAGAAATGGCATACTCTGATCGGTAAGGGAGCTATGGTTATAGCACAACTCGGCAAACGGGAGGCACATTCCAATTGATACCGAGGATATAACCCAGTGACTGAGCATGCTCTCAAGAGCTTGAGCATTTCCATATTTATCGAGGTTTTACCATTATCCGTGTCAAGGATCCTGGCAACACATCTTACTACCACGATGAATAGTGACAGACAATGCAGATGCAAGGGAAGATAACACCTTCTCAGATTTCACCTTAGCGAGGCCAAGGTAACAAAATCTGGATGATCGACCGAGAGACATTTAGCACTCCGCTTCTAATGTTCACCTTGATGTGCTAGCGTAACCCATTCATAGATATGGTTTGATATCTAGACCATCAAGTAAAAAGGTCGGACTTCGGAAACACCAAATCCATAAGAAACAACTTTTGGAGTGAATCCTACGAAATCCTTATGGGGAGGTGGCCAACTTTCTCAATCAAGATACTACAATAGTAGGTCTTCCGGCTGGGTGTGTTGGTCACGACATCCACTTTACCGGTTATAGAGAGACCAATATTATAGTTCTTGCGAAACGTTCCAACCATCACATCCGCCTGAGATTCAGATCTGGTTGGTGTCAGGATATTCCAGACTCATTAAGTCTAGAGAGAAAAATGAAAGTTTGCAACACAAATCGACGAGATGGCGTAGCGAGATCCTCGGGGAATGAACTACGATAGCAAGCTCCAAAACATGAGCTGGTTCTGCTAAACACATGTGAACATGTTGTCCTAGAAAAGCATGACCGCATAGTAGTCTTATACTAAAACACTACCGAGTTCAGGATGGGAACCATCATTGCGGATACCGAAGTCCTTACATAAGTCATATGATTAGCTCTTATGAAGAAACTTCTTCTCCGTGAACAATTCAATCAGTGGCTTGGTGTGCTAGGGACACTGTCGGGGGTTGGGTGCGACATATGCCAATGGATGTCTTATCATGGTGGGAGCAAGTAGAACGTCGCCGGTGCCTGGAAGCGGGATAAGGCGTAGACACGAACGCCGGCATACTTTACCAAGGTTCGGGGCTCTCCTAGGAGATAACACCCCTAGTCCTGCTCTGCGGGGTCTCCGCATGATCACTAAGGCACAAGTGATACAATGGTGCTCCTTGAGCTGTGTGCTAGAGGCAGAAGGAGGCAAGGCTGGCTCTCTTCCTGCTCTAGGGGAGTGGCTAGTTCTAATGGAGTGGGAACCCTTTGCATGGGTGGCCTAAGGGGTTTATATAGGCCTACCCCCCAGGGGTACAATGGTAATTCGTCCGGGTGCTGGGCCCGGCTGTCAGTGTCTCCAGCCTCCGGCTTCTCCGCCGACCGTTGGGCCCCGCCGCCTGGTTGGCGGCTGCTTAATGTAGTTGTGTCGTTGGTGACGGGGGCTTGGTCATCTTAGTGTGGCTACAGTCCTGCCGCCTGGTGGGAGGCCACTGTAGCCACACCTGGTCTTATCATCTTAATGGAGTGCTCGCCCCGAGGTAAGGGACGACCGCCTGCTGGAGGCCGGCCCCTCTCGAATCCGTCTGGTTGAGCTTCCGCCGTCTTCCTTGGGGTCACTGCCCGATAGGGCCCGCCTCCGGTAGGCCGTACCGACAGTCCATCGTGGGGAACAGGGCTCCAACTGCCCAGAGCGACGTCAGGGGAGATATGGCACAGTGGCTCGTTGTGTGGAGATCTCCGTCTATACAGAGCACTGTAGCCGCGCCCGTCTCGAGCGTTGGAGGCGACATGCTTCACTGTAGCCATGCGCTGACTTGTACTCTTCGATGGGGGCTTGGCCACACCATAGTCGTGAGGTGGCTGCCTGCCCGTTGCCGCCCTCTCTAGAGGGCGGCCGCCAGGAGCCGGTCACTCGGAGCGCCGTAGACTTGGGTCGGCCGCCCTCTGGCAGCCGGCCGCGGAGCCAGCCGGCCCCAGAGGGCGGAGCTTCAGCTTGGGGTCCAGCTAGGCGGAGCTGGCCCAAAGTCTTGATAAATCCAGGGACTCGGGTGAGCCTACCCGTGGCCCATTACTCCGACAGTAGTCCCCGAAGCCGGTGAGGCACCGCGGTCGAGGGGCTGCGAAGCCTGAGCGGCTTCTTCCCTCACCGGGCTTCGGGAAGGTGCCGGTCCGCCGTGCGGCCAGCCGACTGCTGAGGCCGACTTCTTCCAGGCGGAACTTGCACGGTTGGTTTTTGAACTTCAAGGCGGGAGATAGGTGGCGTGCCTGCTAAGCTTCCCAGGTCGTCGCCCACCACGGACGCGCCACGCGGCGCACGTTAGCCTGGTCAGCCTACCACCCCATGTTTTAGACGGGACGTGACACTGGGTCGGGCCCGCCACTACCGTGCCACGGCAACCGGGCGGATCCACTGTGCCGAAGGAGACGGTTGCCATTCCCCACGATCATTAGCGACGTGGTAAATGCGCGCGGGAAGCGGGGGCCGTGGGGGCGTGGGCGCAGTTAATCCCACGACCCACGTCCTGCCCCCTCGGCTTCACAGCCTGGGTGCTATAAGTAGGGAGAGGGGGAGAGGTGCGGCAAAGCTTTCGCGCCCCTTCCCACTCTTCTTCTTCTTCTTGCTCGTCCTCCGCTGTTGTTGTTACCTTAGCGCCGCCGCCGTCGCCCACCGTCGATGCACTTCTCCTCTCCACGCCGCCAGTCGGAAGCCATGGGCGACTGAGACGGATCGACCGTGATCGAAGATCACATTTCCTTCCTCCACGACACGCGTCGGATGCCCAGCGCGGCCTTTGTCAAGGCACGGGTGCCACCGGAGAAAGAGATCTCGCCGGTGCCGCAGGAAGGCGAGCAGGTCGTCTTCCGCTCGCACTTCCTTCGCGGCTTCGGCCTTCCGGCGAGCAGCTTCTTCCGCTCTTTCCTTAACTTCTACCATCTTCAGCCTCACCACCTCACGCCCAACGCCGTGACTCTACTCTCCGCCTTCATCACGACGTGCGAGGGCTACCTCGGCATCCTCCCCACAATCAAGCTGTGGGGAGCATTCTTTTATGGGAAGCTCGGCACCTCCGCCAGGGAGACGGCGGCCGAGTGCGGGGGCTTCGTTGCTGTGCGCTGGCCGGCGAAGCGGAACGCCTTCCCCGTCATCAAGTAGGCACAGTCGATGAAGATGTGGCAGCAGTCCTACTTCTACGTCGAGAACATGGACCCGACTGCCGACTTCCTCAACCTGCCGCTTTACGAGGCCAGCCCCCCACCAGGGCTCGGCCCACCTGGGGGTACAAGCCGAAACCGGTGTCGGCCGACGCGGCGGCTGCCATTTGGCCGACTCCGGGTGCTCCAGGAGTCGGAGGGCCTCGTGGCCTCCGACCTCCTTGTCGCCTTCGTCGAGCGCCGGGTCCTCCCGCTCCAGAGCCGCCCTCATCCGATCTTCCGGATGGGCGGACGCCGTGATCCGTGCCGGCTGTGCACGAAAGGGATGCCGCCCACTGAAGTTGCACGGATGGTAAACGAGATCTCCGACATCAAGGTGTCAGAGATGGAGTGGCGATACGGGAAGCGGCCATACTCTCGCCACAACCCGCCACCCGCTGTAAGTTTCTTCATTTTGTCCTTTGAACTGTTTCCTTTAGCTTCGTTTCTCTTCATGACGCAGCCCTTTCTTGGCTGTAGATTTATATGTCCGAGGCAACGGTCGCCCTCCTCGGGCCGGGTAATGCCCTCTAGCCGGACAGGGCGGAGAGCGACTTGGACGACCCCGACTTGGGGGCGGCTGCCCTGGCCGACAACCGGACAGGCGGCGGTGGCAGAGCGGACAGCGGTGGTGGAGCAGGCGGCTCCGAGGAAGGCGGCGGCATGGAGACTTGGCCCGGCGATGATGAAGATGAAGACGAACCGTGCCCTGCCCGGAGCTCTTCCACCACCGGCGCCGACCCCTCTTCCGGACCGCCTGGCCGTGGTGGCAAGCGCAAGCGGAAACAGGGTGCGGCCCTGTTCGGCAGCGCTCCGAAGAAGCCCAAGAACCCGGCCGCGGTGACCAGGCGGAAAGAAGTCGCGACCAAGGTGGCCCAATATCAGAGGCAGCCGAAGGTGCCTGTTATGGTGTCGGCGTAAGTATCCTTTCCTTACTCCTTGTCTTTTCGTCAATCTAGCGTGAGAGCCTTCCAACTCGTCTTCTTGTTTCAGGGCCCCGCTAACCCTCGAGAAGTCGAGCGCCGCATCGGTCCTCAGGTCGGTAGCGGCCTCCTAGACCAGCTGGCGGATCAACCCGGCCGCCGACCTCTGGGAGGCAACAGAGCGAAATGCGCGGGAGGCACGCGAGGAAGAAGCCGACCGCCTGGCCAAGGAGCAGGCGGCCTTGTCCGCCGCGTCTGCTGAGCGAGCGCTGGCGCAGGCGGAAGCCCAAGCCGCGGAGAAGGAGCGGCTCGCGGAGGCCACACGCCGCCAAGTGTCGCTGCTCGTGGCGCCCCTGAACCCCGCGCTGCCTCTGCCTGAATTCGAGGCGACGACCGGGGGAGCCGGCGGCGACTACCCGATCCGGGAGCGGGAGGGCGGCGACGTAGCCATGCTGGACGTCTTCGTGCCGCCGCCCCCGCCCCCGCCGCCTCCGCCAGCCAGCGAGCCACGGGACGAGCAGCCGGTGGCGCCGCCAGTGCCGCCAGTCGAAAATACGGTGGTGACGGACCTGGTCCGCCTACCCGCGCACCGTCGTCTGGAGAAGGCAGCCTTAGCACCGCGGCCGCAGGAAATTGGCGCCGCAAGCTCGTCGGCCCCCGATACCGAGGCGACTAGCGCCGCACCCATGGGTTGAATACACGGGGGCAGGACTGGCGCCCTGAACCAGGCGTCTCTTGATGTCCAGGCCAAGCTCCGGGCGGAGACGGAGGCCCTCAAGCGCTGCAACGAGGCCTACTTAGAGTCGCGCACCGCCATCCGCATAAGTTGTCTTTTGCTTTCTTCTTCGGATGATCCTCTTGCTTCTCTCGTGGGGGCGCGCGAGCGCACCCACGGGGTGTAGTCCCCAAGTTCCGAGCCGGCTGCTGAGCAGGCGAGTCGGAACTTTATCTTGCAATCGTCGACTGCTGATGTCGTCTGATGTCTCTTTCCCAGGACTATCACAATCTCCGCGTGACCTCCTACAACTCCAGGGTTCGGAAGCTGGAGACGCGGACGACCCATCTGGCCGAGAGCCGGCGTAAGTTTCCATCTTCTTTCTTCGCGGGGGCGCACTGGCGCACCCACGGGCTGTAGTCCCCGAGGTTTGGGTCGACTACTAAGCAGTCGGGCCGAATCTCCTCAGTTGTATCTTTCCTTTGTCAACTACTTCTTTTCCGCGAGGGCGCGCTGGCGTGCCCGCAGGTTGTAGTCCCCGAGGTTCGGGCCGACTGCTGAGCAGTCGGGCCGAATCTCCTCGGTTGTTTCTTTCCTTTGTCTTATCCGCTTGACTGATGCCTTTTCCTTCTGTTTCTTTCTTCAGAGGCCAATGCCGCCCTGTAGCAGCAGCTGGGCGAAACCAACACCGCCCTGCGTGGCAAGGAGGCGGAGTGCAGCAAGCTGGCAGAGGAGTGGGACCGCCTGGTCGCCCAACTTGCCGAGCAGGCGGACACCCTCAAGGCGGCCCAGCTGAAGGCGAAGACGGCAGAGACCGGCCTCCTTGCCAAGTTCGAGATCGAGCGCTCTGCCTGGGCCGACAAGGAGGTCCAGGTAACGTCCTGCTTCAGCAGCATCGAAGACTTGGTCGATGGTAAGCCACGTTCTCTTGGTCTCTTGTTTTGAACTGTCGGCTCTTGCTTATAGCCTTGGTCTTTTTCTTCTTCCGTCCGGACAGACTTCTTCCCGGGCCATTCTGTAGCCGCAATCCAAATGATCGAAGCCCAGAGTGAGGAGCGAAGGGCGGAGGGTGCGCAGATCGCCGCTGATGCTCCCCGGACTCTTGGCGAACATGTCCTCAGCATTCAGGCCCGCCTTCGGCCTGCTCACCGCGTGCTACGCCGCCTCCAGCACATCGGAGCCCAGGCGGTCTCCGCCCTCTGGCCAGGCTTGCCGGCTCCGCGCACCCCAAGTCAGACTGTCGACTGGCTGGAGGTGGCGGCCGGTCGCCTGGAAGCCTGGAAAGGCTCAACAGCCTGGGCAGGGGCGCGCCGGGCCTTGGTTTCATCAAGGCGTGGTACCCTGGGCTAGATCTAGCCCAGTTGGCCATGTTCCAGCTGGAGGCGCAGGAGGAGCTGGCGGCGGTGGAAGCTGAGCTCGTCAGCAGGGCAGCGGCGATCACCGACTTCACCGACACCAGCGTCTTTGTCCCGGAGGTGGTCGAGGAAGGCGGCGAAGCTCCGCAAGAGTGGCTCGGGTTAAACCCGGAGGACAGCGAAGATTCAGCTGAAGTCATCGACTCCAACGACGAAGGGGAAGACGGGGAGGAGGAAGAGGAGGAGGAGGAGGAAGAAGACGAGAAGAGCGACGTCGAGCTGCCGGAGGTCAGGGCGGACGGTGAGCCCCAGCCTGACCGGGCCTCAAGCAACGAGCCACGCACCGAGGTGCCGCCCGCTACTGGAGGCGTCCAAGTGGGGGCTTCCTTGCCGCCCGTTCCTCCGACGGATGCCATCGACTCCATCCTCCAGCACTCCAACGCCTCGCCTGCTGCTGGTGATTCCTCCGTTTGGATGGAGCCGCCTGCTGCGCCAGGTGGTGCAGCTGACTCCAGCGTCTAGCCAGGGTCCTTGGCCACGCCATCCGGCACCGTCCAGCCGGATCCTTCTGCTGCGCCAGCCGGCACCGCCCAGCCGGAGTCTTCTGTTGCGCCAACCGGCACCGCCCAGCCGGAGTCTTCTGTTGCTCCAACCGGCACCACCCAACCGGAGTCTTCCGCTGCTCCTTAGGGTTTTATCTGCTTTTCGCTTGCTGCTCTGAACATTTTGTTAAATTCGTGCAACTCCACCCGTGGGGTGTATATCAAAACTCTGTTTGAATGCTGGCCAGAGGCCGTTATCCATGTAAATATTTATCATTGCTTATACTTGCTGTGCCGACCTCCAGCCTTATTTTTCCTTTTCCTCCTTAGTTTTTTCCTTTGCCGCCAACCCTTGGCTATGCTCTCACCAGCCGGACAGCCGCTCTGCGGACCGTGGCTGATTTGAGCACTCTAGCCATTTGTAAGGGGGGCTAGGACTTAGCCATTCAGAGTTTTTGGTAATAAAGGCGGAAGCCGGCCGTCCGGCTGCCAAGCAGCCAGACGGCTAGGTGCGATGCCGCCCTCTACTATATGCATTTTCTTCCTTAGTCATTCTTTCGTGTGGGGCACTGTCTTGCAACCTTTGCCCTCCATGCAGTCGCTCTGCGAGCTGTGGCTTCTGACAAAGGAAGTTTTTGGTGCCAGCACACTACTTGTCCGGCTGCGGGAGGCGGCATATTGTAGAAGGCGGCGAGGCTCCAGGCCGACTGGTCGAACCCGATGCCAGGCGGAAGAAATAAAACTAGACATTCTCATAGGCATGGCACTAATCATATAGCTAAAAGAGGGCAGTCCCGGAGCTCTTCTCGGGGGACCCGGAGTCTTTATACATAGTACAAAAGGTAGCGTGATACATACTGCTTTCAACTGTAAAATCTTCGGAGGAGGTTTGCCTGAATAATCTCTCTTGCGTGCTCTGGGCTTCTGGGCATCGATCAGATAGTAGGCATCGTTGCCCAACACCTTACTAATGATGAAAGGGCCTTCCCAAGGTGCCGCGAGCTTGTGCTGTCCGGCTGTTCGCTGGATCAGCCGAAGCACAAGGTCTCCCTCCAGGAAGGATCATGACTTCACCTTGCGGTTGTAGTATCGACGCAGACTCTGCTGGTAGATGGCCGACCGGCTGTTTGCCAACAACCGGCCTTCCTCCAGCAGGTCGACACCGTCTTCTCGCACCTCCTTGGCGTCCGCCTCGGTGTACATGGTGACTCTTGGGGAGTCGAACTCAATATCTGTTGGGATGACGGCTTCGGCACCGTAGACGAGGAAGAAGGGCGTGAAGCCCATTGACTTGTTCGGAGTTGTGCGCAGGCTCCAGAGGACGGCCGGCAGCTCATCGAGCCAGCAGCCGGCCGAACGCTCCAGAGGCTCGACCAATTGGGGCTTGAGGCCGGACAAAATGAGGCAGTTTGTATGCTCCACTTGGCCATTTGACTGTGGGTGGCCAACGTACGCTAAGTCCAGGCGGATGCCCTGTGTTGCACAGAAACGAGCCAAGGCTCCTTTGGCGAAGTTGGTGCCGTTGTCGGTGATGATGCTGTGTGGGATGTCGTATCGCGTGGTGATGTCGGCGATGAAGGTCATGACAGTCGGCCCATTCAGCTTCTTGATTGGTTTTGCCTCTATCCACTTGGTGAACTTGTCCACAGCAACAAGCAAGTGAGTCATGCCCCCGTGGGCTGTCTTGAATGGTCCTACGATATCCAGACCCCAAACAGCAAAGGGCCAGGCTATGGGAATGGTCTTGAGTGCAGAAGCCGGTAGGTGCGGATTGGAGTGGAACCTCTGACACCCTTGACACTTCTGAACTAGCTCTTTGGCCTCTTCCAGGGCAGTCAGCCAGAAGAACCCATGGCGGAAAGCCTTGGCTACAAGTGATCTTGAAGCCGCATGGTGGCCGCCCTCGCCCTGGTGGATATCTCTGAGTATTGCTTGGCCTTGGTCCGACTCCATGCAACGCTGATAAACCCCTATGACACTTCGTCGTACTAGCTCTCTGTTGACTATGGTGTAGGCTGCTGCCCGCCTCTGCACTTGTCGGGCTGAGGTTTCATCGGTTGGCAGCTCCTTATTCACCAAGAACTTGAGGATTGGCTGAGCCCATGAGGGCGCCGCAATTTCTTCGACTGCGACCACTGCAACCTATATGAGGGCGGTTGGGCCGGGAGGTGGCGGGTTGGCAGCTACTTCCGCCTGCTGTGTTGAAGAAGTCCCCGGGCCAACTGCTGAAGTCCCCGGGCCATCTGCTGAAGTCCCTGGGCCGGGCTCTGAAATCCCCGGGCCGGGTGTGGCTATAGTAGTCCCCGAGCCGCTTGTCGAAATCCCCGTGCCGGCCTCCGGGATCATCAAGTCGGATCCGACTGCTTCGGGGGGAGCCGGCACAAAGATGGAGTCTGAATCAGGAGACGGCTTGACAGACGGCTTCAGAAGGCGGCATAGGGTGACGTCGGCTGATATTGCTTGTCAGGTGGAGCCAATTTGTGCCAAGGCATCTGCTTGCTCGTTGTCATTTCTTGGCACGTGAAGGAACTCGCACCCATCAAAGTATCCGCTGAGTTGCTGCACGAGGAAGCGGTAGCTGGCCATGTTTGCATCCTTGGCGTCCCAGTCGCCTGACGACTGCTGGACCACCAAGTCGGAGTCACCATAACACAAGATCCGGCGAATGTCGAGTTCCTTGGCAAGCCGGAGCCCATATATGAGTGCCTCATATTCTGCTACGTTGTTGGAGGCGGCGAAGTGGACTTGCAACACGTATTTGAGGTTGTCGCCCTTGGGAGAGGTGAGGACGACGCCGGCTCCCAGGCCAGTGCGCATTTTTGAACCATCAAAATGCATCTGCCAATGAGTGGAGTCTGTTGCATGCGGCAAATATTGGGTCTCGGCCCAATCGACGAGGAAGTCGGCCAGCACTTGTGATTTGACGGTGGTTCGAGGCTGGTAGTAGATGGTGTAAGGGGCCAGATCAATAGCCCACTTGGCCACTCGGCCGGAGGCGTCTCTGCTCCCAATAATCTCAGCAAGTGGAGCTGTGCACACAACGGTTATTGGGTGCTCTTGAAAATAAGGCTTCAACTTCTTGGCGGCAAAGTGCATGCCGTAACACATCTTCTGGTAATGGGGGTAGTTTTGCTTGGAGGCGGACAATACTTCGCTTAAGTAATACACCGGTCTCTAGACCGGCAATGCTCTATCCTCCTCCTTGCGCTCTACTACCATGACTACGCTGACAACCCGACTAGTGGCTGCGATGTAGAGGAGCATGGGCTCCTTCTCAGTCGGAGCTGCTAGGATAGGTGGGGTTGCCAACATTTTCTTGAGTTGGAGAAATGCTTCGTCCGCCTTGTCGTTCCACTCAAAAAAAGTGGTCTTCTTCATGAGTTGATACAGGGGAAGAGCCTTCTCGCCCAGCCGACTGATGAAACGGCTGACTGACGCTAGGCAGCCGGTGAATTTCTGCACGTCCAGCAGTCGGGTGGGTACTTTCATCGTCTCAATTGCCTTGATCTTCACGGGGTTGCACTCTATGCCGCGCTCTGAGACCAGAAAGCCGAGAAGCTGGCCGGCTAGAACCCCAAAGACACATTTCTCCGGGTTGAGCTTGATCTGGAATCGGCGCAAGTTTTCAAAAGTCTCTTTGAGGTCTTCTAGCAGAGTGCCACGCTTCTCCGTCTTCACCACCACATCATCCACATATACATGGGCATTTCTGCCAAGTTGCTTGAGGAGACACTTCTGCATGCAACGCTAAAACATGGCGCTGGCATTTCTCAAGCCGAACGTCATGGTCAGGTAGCAGAAGGCTCCAAACGGCTTGATGAAGGCGGTCTTCAGCCTGTCGGCCGGGTTCAGCTTTATTTGGTGATAACCTGAGTATGCATCCAAAAAACTCAACAGCTCGCATCCGGCTGTGGAGTCTTTCACTTGATCAATCCTTGGCAGAGCAAAGGGATCTTTGGGGCAGGCTTTGTTGAGGCTGGTGTAGTTAATGCACATGCGCCACTGCTTGTTTTTCTTCAACACTAGGACTGGGTTGGCCAGCCATTCTGGAAAGAACACTTCCATGATGAATCCGGCTGCTAGAAGCCGGGCTATCTCTTCTCCGACAACTCTTGTCTTCTCTTTCGACAGGCAGCACAAGGGCTGCCTTACCGGCTTGACGTCAGGTCGGACATGTAGTTTGTGCTCGGCGAAATCCGTCGAAACACCCGGCATGTCTTTGGGAGACCATGAAAAGATGTCCCCATTCTCATGGAGGAAATCGACGAGCTCGCTTTCCTATTTGCTGTCAAGGCCGGTGCCTATGACAGTGTGCCTCTCCGGGTGCTCCGAGTCCAAGGGTATTTTCTTTGTTTCCTTGGCCGGCTGGAATGAGCCCTCAACCTCCGACTCCTGGGGGGGTGGGTGACATTTCCGGCTTCTTGCCTGCCAGCGCCACCACCCGGTCAAGGAGCCGCTTCTCGGCTGCAATCACGAGGGACTCGGCCAGCCGGCTGCTATCTGTGGTGCAAGCGACCGACTTCTTGTTGTCTCCGACTACTGTCAGGATCCCCTTGGTACTCGGCATCTTCATCTTGAGGTAGGCATAGTGGGGGACTGCCATGAACTTGGCAAGAGCAGGCCGGCCAAGCAGCGCATGGTAGGGGCTCTCAAGGTCCACCACTTCAAACCAAACTGGCTCTCGGCGAAAATGATTTTTGTCTCCGAAGAGGACATCGATCTGGGTCTTGCTGATTGGTGAGCAGGAAAGGCCAGGAACTATGCCATGGAATACAGTCCGACTGGGGATGAGATGCTTCTGCTTGATTCTCAACTTTTCCATTGTGTCACGGTACAGGATATTGATGCTGCTGCCGCCATCTATCAGGATTCTGGAGAAACGGGCGGCCCGCCTCTCCGTTGCAAGGGTTGCTTCTAGGACCAGGGCGTACGAAGCAGGGGAAGGAATCACTTCTGGATGGTCGGCCCTGCTCCAACTGATAGGCTTCTCAGACCAATGCATGAACTCTGGAGTGTTGGAGGCCACTGCCTGCACTTCTTGTTGTTGTTGTCGTCTGCTGCGCCTGTCGTCGGCTACGCTGGTGAACACAACATAGGCTCCATGTCCCTCTGGGTACTCGTCTTGTATGGCACCGACTGGTCGGGCCGCCGGCTGCTGGGGCTGAGGAGGCGGCGGTCCGGCAGGCGGAGGAGGCAGGAGTCCATCTCCCTTGACGATTCTGGTGAGCCAGTGACACTTTCGAGTAGTGTGGTGGGATGGCTTCGCACCACTATGGAACTTGCAGGGTGCATCTAAGGTTTGCTTGTAAGAGAAAGCAGGCAACCAATTGGACTTGCCGCCCTTCTGCCGCTTGGGGGCTGGCTGCCCTTCTGGCCGCTGATCCTCGACCGTTGCCACCTGTCGGCTGGTGGAAGCCGGCTGGGTGACCTTCCGCTTGTTATCACCTGGTTGTTGTCGCCGACTGGTGTCACCAGCCGGAGTCCGAGGGGCCTGGGGTGCCACCTTGCCGGACGCATCAACCAGAATTTCTACCTTCATGGAGGAGTCGGCCGTGGCATGCTTGTCAGCGATGACCAGCAACTCATCGAGGGTCTCGGGCTCGTCGTAGAGGAGTCGATGCTTGACGAGGGTGCCCTCTCGGCACCCGACGGTGAAGTACTCGATCGCCTGCACGTCATGCACGCCTTCGCAGGAATTGCGCAGCTCAGTCCAGCGTGTGAGGTAGTCACGAGTTGACTCCGTGGGCCCTTGGATGCACAAGGAGAGCTGTCGGGGCTTGGGAGCCTGCTTGTAGGTGCTGGTGAAGTTGCGGATGAAGACCTCAGTGAAATCTACCTAGCTGTTGATGCTGCGGGGCTTCAGGTTGTTGAGCCACGTCCGAGCAGTGCCTTGAAGCATGAGCTGGACGTATTTCACGGCAACACGCTTGTTGCCGTTTGCTATACTGACGGCCATGGAGTAGTCGACCAGCCAGCCCTCCGGCTTCACGGAGCCGGTGTACTTGGGCGTGTCTCGCGGGAGGGTGAACCCCTTGGGGAAGGGCTCATCTCGGATTCGGGGGCCGAAACAGGGCGGGCCCAGCGCATCTTCTTCTTCGAGTGCCAGGGATCGGTTGAGACGATCGATCCGATGGCGAGCATCATTCTCTTCGACTCCCTCTCGACGGCCAAGGCAGTCGCCGAGTGTCGGATGCGTGACAGGAGGCGGAGTGGGGTACCTCGCTCCACAAGGCGGGGGAAGCGGCAGGTCGCCTCGCCGCTCTACTGCACAAGGGCGGCCATCCTCGTCCCGCTCGATGGGGAGGCGCGTCCGACTGCGGCTCGCAGCCGGCTCGTTGCCCTTTCCTCCGCGGGCGCCATCAGTCGACGTCCGGGAGGTCGCCCCATGATCTCGGCATGGAGGCGGCTCGTCGTTTCGTCAGGCTGGGACTTTAGCGCGGCAGGCGGCCTCGTGTTGTGCGGCAGCCGCGTCTAGGAGCTGCTGGACTCGCTCCGTCATGAGGCGGCGCTCGTCGCTGTCGCATTTGTCCAGCTCATCCGTTATCGCCTGGGCGGCCCGGATGTTCTTTGCAGGCGTGGCGTAGACGGGGCACTCTGCCCCGAACATGCTGGCGACAGTCGCGCGACGCTGCCGAACTGTGGCAAGGCGGCTAGGCCCCTCAAGAGCCGTCGTGCCGCCTACGGCCCGGTCCATCTCGCGCCGATAGGCATCCGAAAGCCGGCGCATGCTGGCCAGGCGGCCAGCATTTTCGAGAAGCTGGAGGCGGCGTGCCTCTAGCGCCTCAGCGTCTGCGCCCTCGGGAATGGGCGCCGTGAGGTCGCGTAGAGTGGCGTCGAGGGGATCTTGAGCACGCCCGTCCGAGTGCTCTTCACTGTTGATGACGAGTACCTTCATGACGGTGCTCCCGCCACTGTACTCGCGAGGAGGCGGCTCATCGTAAACCACCACGTTGGTGGGGAACGCGTCGAGCGACGCCGTGTCGGAATCGACGATCATTGGATCGGTCGAGCCGACGGACTCCAGGTCCATAGCAGGCTCGCTGGTGACATGGAGCTGGTCGAGGAGGCTGACGAGGCGGCTCTCAGGGCAGCTAGTGCCCGCGTAGAAGGCCGGCTCGTCGGAGAGGTCGATCTCACCGACAAGGTCGGCGAGGCAGCTCGCCGTGCAGGCGATCTCCGTGTCGTGTAGCACGTCAGAGCTGACGCCGTTAGGCGTGCTAGGCTGGCTTCGTTCGCCAGGAAGGAACAGGGTTCCCATCCAGAGCAGATCTCCGGGAGACGGTGCACCTCGCCCCATGGTGAGCGCCAAATGTCGGGAGTTGGGTGCGACATATGCCAATGGATGGCTTATCATGGTGGGAGCGAGTAGAACGTCGCCAGTGCCTGGAAGCGGGATAAGGCGTAGACACGAACGCCAGCGTACTTTACCCAGGTTTGGGGCTCTCCTAGGAGATAACACCCCTAGTCCTGCTCTGCGGGGTCTCCGCATGATCCCTAAGGCACAAGTGATACAATGGTGCTCCTTGAGCTGTGTACTAGAGGCAGAAGGAGGCAAGGCTGGCTCTCTTCCTGCTCTAGGGGAGTGGCTAGTTCTAATGGAGTGGGAACCCTTTGCATGGGTGGCCTGGGGGGTTTATATAGGCCTACCCCCCAAGGGTACAATGGTAATTCTTCCGGGTGCTGGGCCCGACTGTCAGTGTCTCCAGCCTCCAGCTTCTCCGCCGACCGTTGGGGCCCGCCTCCTGGTGGGCCCCGCCGACTGGTTGGCGGCTGCTTACTGTAGCTGTGTCATTGGTGACGGGGGCTTGGTCATCTTAGTGTGCCTACAGTCCCGCCACCTGGTGGGAGGCCACTGTAGCCACACCTGGTCTTATCATCTTAATGGAGTGCTCGCCCCGAGGTAAAGGACGGCCGCCTGCTGAAGGCCGGCCCCTCTCGAATCTGTCTGGTTGAGCTTCCGCCGTCTTCCTTGGGGTCATTGCCCGATAGGGCCCGCCTCTGATAGGCCATACCGACAGGCCGTCATGGGGAACAATGCTCCGACTGCCCAGAGCGACGTCAGGGGAGATATGGCACAGTGCCCCGTCGTGCGGAGATCTCCGTCTGTACGGAGCACTGTAGCCACGCCCGTCTCTAGCGTTGGAGGCGACGTGCTTCACTGTAGCCATGCCCTGACTTGTACTCTTCGATGGGGGCTCGGCCGCACCGTAGTCGTGAGGTGGCCGCTTGCCCGTTGCCGCCCTCTCCGGACGACGGCCGTCAGGAGCCGGTCACTCGGAGCGCCGTAGACTTGGGTCGGCCGCCCTCTGGCAGCTGGCCGCTGAGCCAGCCGGCCACAAAGGGCGGAGCTTCAGCTTGGGGTCCAGCTAGGCGGAGCTGGCCCAAAGTATTGATAAATCCAGGGACTCGGGTGAGCTTACCCATGGCCCATTACTCCGACAAACACATATAGAATGGAGGTAGCGAGCCTATCAAACCATAGCATACTTCGCACATGCATGATTGACTTCGGATGATTCCAGAGGAGGTAAAACAAGCCTTCTCAAATTCATGGCGGCAACTTGCATCAAATGCACATGAATTAGAGGGACTCACTTCTTTCGTCCAAACATATGCTTCACGAACGGAGCATGCAAATATTGCTTGTAGAAGTTCCCAATGCTAGTTGGATGTTTGACACGAATCGTGGAGAGGATAAAAATGTTGCTGATGAGCTCAATAACAATTCATCCAGGTTTCCATATAAATGGAGTTCCACAATCATGTGAAGTAGGTGATATCATTGGTCAGACCAAAAGATATAATGGTGTATGCTTGAGGGATCAACCACGAGTAAGACAACATTATGAACATCGTTGGTTCTGATTTGATTTGATGATAGCCCATACTCAAATCAAAGATTGGTTAAGATGATAGGTCCAACAATTGACCACGGGGATCAATCAATGAAGATATCATCTTTCTTCAACACACACACACACAAAGATATCCCTTAAAATGAACTAAATCGGACAAGCTTCCATCTTCCAACTCTCCAAATTGCTGTTTAGCTTAACCAACTAGCTCAGGGTATCTGATGCGGAGCATCCCACGTTCATCCCCATATACACTCCGACTACTCTCCAAGCCCCAAGGATACATAAGACGAGGCCTCGACTATGCACCATTGCACACAAGGTGAATTCACTCCTCTTCGAACCGTCACTTTCCGCATGCAAGATATGGATGCTACCTCAAGCACGAACCTTCTGCATACTCAGGTACACCCGAGGAGACCATGGAGAGCCCAAGGACCAAGGCCAAGTGTGCGCGGAAGCAAAGGAAGAAGACGGAAGAAGAGTCTGCTGCTACAGCAGCCGTACATCCGGCCATGTCCCGGACATCCTGCTCTGCCCGGACATCCGACCCAACCACCAGAAATCCGGCCTCCTTCACAGAATGCATCTGGAGGCGACCCTGACAGCCCGGACATCCGGTCCCGTGCCCCGGACATCCGGCTCTTCCCGAAGCCCCGGACATCCGGCCCTCCTTGTCGGAAATCCGACCCCTAGTGTTCAGAGAGCAACCGCAAGGCAGCCAGGCCAGCCCGAACATCCGGCCTCCCCGCTCGGACATCCGGCCCGTCGCGAAGCCACGGACATCCGGCGCCTGTCTGCGCACAGTGAACGGGCCAAGGGCCCATGTATCCCTCTCACTTACCCCTTCGAGACTAAGGCCTATATATACCCCCCACCTCCTCCTAGTTAGGTTTAGCATTGGTTTAGCTCATGTTTTGTGTGAGAGCCTTGCTCATCCACTTGGTTACTTCTCCTCGGAGCTCACGACCTCTTCGGAGAAGATCCCCCAAGAAGATTCAAGACCCCTTCAAGGGAAGACAATCAAGACCTCCTCTCGGAGAAGAACGGTTCCTTTGTATCCGTACCTTTGTTGATTGTGGATCATGTGTTACTCTTTGTTCTCGGTGATCTAGCACTTGTGTGATTGATTCCTTGTCGGTTTCGTGATTCTCTCTCGTTTTCCCCGTGTTTCCCCTTTGTGCTTTCGCGTGTTCTTCGTGATTCCCCGTAGGATCCACTCCAAACATGAAAGATCGCCCCCTAGGGTTCCGCCCTACATCATCTTGGTATCAGAGCCACGTTGATCACGTTTTTGGAGCCCCTACCCAGTGTTTTCTAGCTTGATTTTTTTGATTTCGTCCTAAATCCGAAAATCCCCACCAAAAATAGCCCCCAATTTTTTTGTGATTTGTTGGTTTGATGATGTTTTGTTGATTTTGATCCATGGATTTGCTTGGTTTCAAGTGGATCTAGCATCTCCCCAAGTTTCCCCACCTTCCATCCACGAAATCCATCAAATTTTGCACCCGAAATCATCAATTTCTGCCCCAAAATCGAGTTCCTCGAGTTCATCCTCGGATTTGGAGCCCGGACATCCGGCCCGACCACCGGACATCCGGCCAGCTCGGACATCCGCCCATTAGCCCGGACATCCGGCTCCTGGAGCACATTTTCGCGCAAGGTTCTGGACATCAGGTCCCAGACATCCGGCCAAAACCTCGGATGTCCGCCCGCTGTCATTTCAGCTTTTTCCGTTTCACTGTTTAGACCATAACTAATTCATCCGTAGTCCGATTTTGACGTTCTTTAGCTTGTTTTGAAGCTATTGACATCCCCATCCCACAAAAATACCACCAACATCATTTGACTCCATCAAATTTTGTGAATTTAGGCATCTTTGCCTAGGGCTTCCACCACATCATCCGCATAGCCACCACCGACCACCGCAACTTAACCCATTTTGTTTGTGTTATGAGTTGTGTCTCCTAAGGTGTTTCGGCTACTTAGGGACGGCAACTTCAACTTCGAAACGTGTATATACCATCATTCCACGTCCGCATTGCCAAGTGCAAACCACCACCACTTTCCGCTACCACCATTTTGACATTTGACGTTTGAGATTTTGAGTTCGCGGTTTTTCCGTTTCCTAAGGTGTTTCGGCTACTTAGGGACGAGTCTCCATCATCTTGGTTTCTACATCAAGAACACCGCCACTCATCATCGCCAAGGATGGTAACCTCCATATCATCTTGGTATCGTGGTATCCCTCCATTGTATATTCCCCTTGCCATTGCATTGTTAACCCCTAGCCCATTTTGCGTTACTTGCCTATCAAGACTAGCCATTTGAGTATTGCTGGCAACGTTACTTGTGCACATTAGTGATCCATACTTCCCATAGCATACATACCATATCATCGTGGTGCATATATTGCTATGATATCTTGTGTCACAAGTTTGTTCCCACATATACACAATTGCTATCTTGGTTTGTGCATTGTGCAAAAGTGGCCATACAAAAAAAAGAAGAATAAGCTTTTAAGCAAAGAAAAAAAAGAGTGAGCAAAGAGCTTGTAAGCAAGTGCCATAGAATCATACCACATTGCATATAAGATTGTCATATTCGATCATCTTGGATCATCTTCAGAGAAACACCGGGAACCATACATACATAGCATACTTGGGATAAAAGTTTATCCATTTTGCATCTTGTAGGTTGTGCACAAGTGTCGTATCCGCCTATTGAGCAATCGTGCTAGCGTCTCTCTTGAGTTGTGCAACACGAGCGTTTTCCGTGGATTCCACATTTTGTGCTCATTCCTTGGTTGCACGACCCCATTTATCTATCCGTGTGTGTGCTTCCGTGTGCCATTCTTTGTTATTGGTCCATTTGTTTCACTTGCGAATTTGTGAATCTCTTTCAACATTATTGACTCTTGCTAACATTTTGCATTAAATTTTTGTGCCACTATCCTCACCAAGCTCCACCATAAGCTTTACTTGTGTAGGTGTGAGAACCGACAAGGATTGGTACCAATAGTGCTATCTCATTGTCCGCATTTGAGTGAACATGATTCATTGTCAACATCGGTCAAGGTACATTGGTATAAGTTATTCTCTTTCTCCCACTCATATTTGCTCGAGTCTTGTGATGGATAGGCAAGGCATTTCATCTCCGGTCTACGACAACAACGACGGCATGAACAACTACATCACCAAAGCGTCTATCTTCGATCTACAACGACAAGTGCAAGGCGCACAATCAAGATTGCGAGAGCGCATCGAGAACATCTCCATCGACATTTGTCACTCCGAAGCAAGGAGAAGGGACTACATCGACAAGAAGCTTGCCGCACATAAAGAGGAGCAAGATGCAAGGATGGAGGAGATTTGGACCTTGCTCAAGTCTACTTCCCCTTCATCATCTTCAAGGCGGCGACATTCAAGACACAAGTCTTCGGAGCGCAAACAAGATGAAAGCGCAAGTCGTCCAAGTCAACATCTACATGGCGACCACCATCACGTTCGTGATGAACATCGTCATGAAGGGCAAGTCACCTCCAAGCATCATGTGCATGACGACGACGAACGCCAAGGAGCTCAAGCATGACAACGACATCATCATCATGAAGATGCTCCACAAGCGCAAATGGACAAGTCCCAACAAGCCCTACTTCACGCCAAGTCCAAGCTTCATGAGCAAAAGAGAAGATCGCGAGACGAGCACCACCAAGACGGAGCTACGGCTACCACCACCACTTTGGCATCTTCGCCAAGTGCTATCAAGGCATCTTCGCCTTTGGACGTATGGCATCTTCTCCTACTTCCCACGTGTCCACCTACAACGACTTCATCAAGTCCAAGGCGACCACCTACAAGCGAGGGCGACACTTCCATCTTCGGAAGCCCCTCAAGGAAGATGGCCGAGCATGGGAAACTCCCTTCGGTCATGGAGACGAGCTACGAGGTGCCACATCATATGGGCCTCCAACAAGAAGACGGCGACAAGAAGGTCGAGCAAGGGCCATCCCCTTCGACCACGGCGATAGGAGTTGAGCATGGAGACATTTGCACCTACATCTCTCTGACATCCACATATGTCGAGATGCCCCAAGTGTCATGTGAGGAGAGCCACCACCACATGAGTGACATGAGAGACTCCACCATATGTGACATTGAGAGCATTTCCTATGAGAGGATGAGTGTGACCACCACTAGCCCCACACATGAGAGCATGCCACACATCCTATGTGAGGTTGAGCGCCATTTGAGTGACTCCACCAACCATATTAGTGAGAGCATCCTTGAGGGAGTGAGTGAGCCACAACACTTAGTGAGTGAGGTAGTTGACACGGCATGTGAGGCCACTATGATTTCTAACGACTTAACCTCTACTCCTAGTGTGTTTTCTTCTTTGGTGCTAGGTCTCCTACATGACTACATGCCTACCCTCGATGAGTCCATCCCTCCAATGGGAAAACCGATGGCCATGGTGGACGATGATGCACCCCCCACATGGTTCCATCAAGATGAATATAACAACGAATGGATCTTCGACACCTCACCTACAACACATGAGCGACGCTCCAAAGGTAACATAGGTGATGGTACTTCTCTTGTCCCACTAGTGGACCATCTTGACATCGATTGCTCCCATGATGTTGACCCACCTATTACCATGCTTCATGCTAGTGAAACTTCTTCATGCCTTGACTTACCTATTTATGATGAATATGATGATGAGCATGTTGAGTTGCCTAGTTGTGATGCTATGCTCCATAGGATATCATGTGAAAATTCTTTTGGTCACATCATGTTTGACAATCCATTGAACTTGTGATATGCTATGAGTGAGATCTCCCATATTGCATCATTTCAATCTCAACATAGTAACTATGCATGCCCCCATTAAAATAAATCCCATTTGCACTTATGGCATAGATGACGAGATGATGGTCATAGGCTTTTGCTTCTCTTGTGATGATATTGCCATGCTTCCTTTCCATGATTTGCGCAATTCATCTACTATGTCATGCCATGATCACATTGTTCCAAATATGCATTGTTTTGGATGTTGTCAATATTCTCCATGTGATGTTGCTACTCATGCTCATGAGGAGACCCCCATAGTTTCCTCATACATATTAGGAGATCTTGATGCATTTCATACTCTGCATGATTACCATGATAGTGTACATCATATGCATTCCATGAATAACAATGCTCTAGATATTACTCGTGATGCATTACACAATCTGAGTCTCCATTATGCTATACATAATAACAAACCTCTCATGATGGATGACATGTTTCTATATCACGCATCTCATTTATTTGAGCATTGGCTATTTAGTGCTAACCAAGACATGCATGTGCGCATCATGATGGATGATGTGTACATATACCATGCACACACAATTTTTCCTTTGTATTTATTTTGTGTAGGTACTCACATATACTCGTCAACCTCTCAATCCCAAGAGTTGACGAAACGAGCTCTCAAGAGCAACGACGACTTAGGATCCCGTGGACTATCCTTACCACCGTTCCCTTCGCGCAAGGACTACGCGCACCTCTTTTACTTGGCTCTCACACGGCTATGGGCTATATATCACTTGTCACCTTATGCTCATTCTACCGTGTTCACTTTGCATGATATCCTTGCTTCTATGCCTTTTCCATGCAATTGTGACCCTTGTTTGCATCTACCCATGATTCACCATTATGATACTACTATGTGTATTTGCATGCTTGGTGGAGATCCTTGTTGCTTTTGCCATGTTTATCATGTGCCCCATGCTATTGATGCTTGTTGTGTTGGGAGAGTCATGATGTGCCATTGCTATTTACATATGGTCTCTCGCCAATACGTTCATGCTATTCTACTCATATCTTGCTTTCATGCTTGTGCTATGACAAGTGAATTATTCATGCCCACTATTTGCATGCTTGCCATGATTCCTTCTAGTAAGTTGCATCTTCGCACTACTAGCTTGCTTAACTTCATTACTATGATTGTTTGCTTGGTTGCATCACCCATGTTCCACTACTACTCGCTTTCTTGGGTTGATGACATATATGCTCATGCCTCTCACATGATATATCTTGATCATTGTCTCTTGTGTCCATTAGTTGCCTCTTTCATATCCACTTGTATTGAGTGCAACCATACTATGCTTATTGATCTTGGAG
This sequence comes from Triticum dicoccoides, assembly GCF_002162155.2. Lineage (NCBI taxonomy): Eukaryota > Viridiplantae > Streptophyta > Magnoliopsida > Poales > Poaceae > Triticum > Triticum dicoccoides. Next base: position 616,618,090 of record NC_041383.1, read on the forward strand.
ACTTTGACACCTTACTTGTGATGCATGCTTGTTTGATTGAGCCTATTGTACTTGGTTGTTCTTGCATCATATGCCTCCATACTATGACACGCTCCCTTGTACTTTATTATGATGAGCATGATGCATACACTTGTTGGGTATCTTACCACTCGAATGATAGGTTTTGCGTTTCCACTAACCTCATTTGTTTTTCCGAGTGTTTATCATGTTCTTTCATTTTGGAGGTTTCACAAGGCGATGCCGTTATGCGACAACTTGGTCATGCGAAGGCATACATGATGTGGAACACCAACATTTGCGAGAATCTACTAAAGGTGAACTCCTTCTCTTTGAGCCATCCTCAAGTACGCATATTGGATGGGTCATTCTTTCATTGTTGTTTCCTTCTTGTTGTCTGCATGATACATCTCGTCAACGGAGGAGCGACATTGGAGATTGGCTACATGGTCCTTCACATTGAGGAGCGCTCGCACTTATTGGATGCACCTTCGGAACTCCACTCATGCCTCGACATCGAGCTTTGGTACACCAACACCTCCATATTTGTTGATTGTGCTCATACATGTCATGCTCGATGGACATATCATACTCACCACAAGTTTGCACCCTATGCATGGATTGACTCACATTATGATTGCCTTGTTGCATCTTGTATTCCCATGTCATCCATGATATATGAGCTTGTTCACTTCCTTAGCAAATTTGTTGTGATCTTCCTTGATGTCATTTTCATACATCATGATCATATGGTCCTCCATCAATTGCATGATGACATTCACATATTGAGCATTCATTGCTATGTTCATGCTTTTGACGCACCATCCCATTATGACATCATTTTGCACCCTGGTTGCATTGCTCATACTCATAACACAATTGTGTGCACAATTATTGCATTTGTTCCCATGAATGCTTTGCATACCATTCTATATCATCTTGATGAGCTTCATGCGCTTTGTCACGAACTATCTTGCCGCACGGACTCATTCTTACATGATGGACACTTTGTGTGCGCTAACCATTGTATTTCTGAGTGTTGTTTGTGTTTGCTCCTTTTGCATGTATACCACTCCGGCGACACCTTGGAATACTTGGATTACGACATGCATTCAACTTCGTCCAACTACAAGTCCATCCACGTCAACCGTTTCCATGGTGATGAGGATCACGATCTGAGGTCGGATCTTTCCCAAGGGGGGGGGAGATGATGAGGAGCATCCCACGTTCATCCCCATGTACACTCCGACTACTCTCCAAGCCCCAAGGATACATAAGACGAGGCCTCGACTATGCACCATTGCACACAAGGTGAATTCACTGCTCTTCGAACCGTCACTTTCGGCATGCAAGATATGGATGCTACCTCAAGCGCGAACCTTGTGCATACACAGGTACACCTGAGGAGACCATGGAGAGCCCAAGCACCAAGGCCAAGTGTGCGCGGGAGCAAAGGAAGAAGAAGGAAGAAGAGTCTGCTGCTACAGCAGCCGGACATCCGGCCATGTCCCGGACATCCGGCCCTGCCCGGACATCCGGCCCAACCACCAGAAATCCGGCCTCCTTCACAGAATGCATCTGGAGGCGACCCTGACAGCCCGGACATCCGGTCCTGTGCCCCGGACATCCGGCTCCTCCCGAAGCCCCGGACATCCGGCCCTCCTCGTCGGAAATCTGGCCCGTGGTGTCCAGAGAGCAACCGCAGGCAGCCAGGCCAGCCCAGACATCCGGCTTCCCCGCCCGGACATCCGGCCCGTCGCGAAGCCCCGGACATCCGGCCCCCAGCCCGGACATCTGGCGCCTGTCTGCGCACAGTGAACGGGCCAAGGGCCCATATATCCCTCTCACTTACCCCTTCGAGACTAAGGCCTATATATACTCCCCCACCTCCTCCTAGTTAGGTTTAGCATTGGTTTAGCTCATATTTTGTGTGAGAGCCTTGCTCATCCACTTGGTTACTTCTCCTCGGAGCTCATGACCTCTTCGGAGAAGATCCCCCAAGCAGATTCAAGACCCCTTCAAGGGAAGACAATCAAGACCTCCTCTCGGAGAAGAACGGTTCCTTTGTATCCTTACCTTTGTTGATTGTGGATCATGTGTTACTCTTTGTTCTCGGTGATCTAGCACTTGTGTGATTGATTCCTTGTCGGTTTCGTGATTCTCTCTCGTTTTCCCCGTGTTTCCCCTTTGTGCTTCCGTGTGTTCTTCGTGATTCCCCGTAAGATCCACTCCAAACATGAAAGATCGACCCCTAGAGTTCCGCCCTACATCAGTATCCCACACGGATTCTTGGAGAAAGGGTGGTTTACAAGAAAACCAACTTGATCACGAACTCAACATAGCGGTCAGGTGACGAGCCGGTGACACTTCCGAGAAGATATCTAGAAAATCACGAACCACCAACATGTTACTAAGCTCGAGAGCAATCTTGATTTTTAGGGCAAGACGATATGATCAATAGAGCGAGGGATTGACTCAATCCTAACTCATTGATCGGAGAGTGCACCGGAAATAAGGACTAGGTAGCACGATTAGCCTTAGGGTGATGATTCAATAATCAACACGCTAAGAATGAGGTCATTGTCCATTTAACTACCAAGCAACGGAGTTGCTAGGAGTATAGATTTCACACATTACGATTCACTTGTCGGCATTCCGGTTGCAACAACACGGAACCGAGGAATGAATAATGGTGGTGAGAAGTATCACTATGTCAAGAATTCATAAGAGGAGGAGCAATTCTCATGACATTCCTGAAATAAAGTGGGTAATGCTTCATGGTAGAACAAACCAAAAACTGGATTGGCATTTTGATCTGCGAAGTACAACTACTTTGACCCAATCCTGGATATGGACGAGGTACTGGAGTTTGTTTCTCCTAGTCATCCTGGAATAGAATGACGGACCACAAGAGTAATGGGCATCGATAAACATGATTACACAACTACTCCTTACTATCAATTGATAGACGAGGACCAGAAAGCAACTAAAGAGGGACAACTCGAAAGAACATATGATTTTCTGAGTTGTGGATGCATAGATTAGCTTGTCGAACGAGTTCAACATATTTCTTCTGGATAACCCATGCAGAAAGCTAGAACTGGCAGAGCCACAATATAGAATGGAGAACTCGCTAAGAGCACTCTGGTTGTGATCTTTCGGTTCAACGAGGAACTTCTGCCATAAGTAGTTCATGGTATTTGGAAGAAAGAAATACCATGAACCTCGAGGACTATTGCAAAGGTTACTAATATCCTAAAGGAACTAGCAAACACTATTAACATGAAGTAAATGGAGTAATCTCGGGTTCAAAAACCCAGTAATAGAGTACCTACTACTAATGGCATCATGGGATGCTTTCAAGAATGATGGCCAAAATCATCACACCGGAAATATAAAGCATTGCTAGATTATTGGATGGTACTATAAGACAACTACGGTCATAGTAATAACTCCAACATATACATCGAGGCAATAGAGTACCTCAACTCACCGTTTAGTGTGGTTAAACTGGCCCAAAGAGACATCGAGAACGGAAGGAAAGGATTTGCAAATGCATCAGACTATTTAAAAACCTGGGATGACCTGGACAGCATAACGGCTGTAATTGCTCAAAATGATTTGAGACATCCTACAACATGGTGGCATAACCACTCGATCACCTCAATATCAAGATTCTGGGGCCAGATATGAATACACAGAAGTAGTAGGAACTGAACCGAGGCTTAAGTCCATCAATCCTATAAGTCTACGGATTAGTAACATGTGATCCTGATAGAAAGAAGAGAAAACCTAGTTTCTTAACCCCATAGGAAAGATAGGATGACTCGGATCAGAAGGCATAAGGTACAAGGAGTAAAAAGAGCCTTACGTTCCCATCCATAATCAATTCCCTTACATAACTAAAGAATTTCTAGACTCAATTTCGACCAGTTTGGCTTGGAAGTCCTATAGGCAGTCAGGCTCTGATATCAAAGCTGTCAGGACCCCGATCCTATGCCACACCGATCTAGCATGTAACACCTCATATCACTTTGCGGCCTCATGCACGGTATTCCCACGGGTATCGCCTTACCAGGCCCGGGACTGTTTGCGCCTTTTGGCTCACGTATATGATAGTGTCGCTAGCATCCATATGACAAAGAACCCGGGCTGACATGGCTAGTCGTGAACCCAAAGTGGCACTAACTTACAGGGACAGGCATACGTGACCCAGCAACGAACGTGTCGGTCATCAGCGAGTGAATTCGGGCTGTAGCAGCTGGGCTAGCAGGACTCCGGTAGACATCGCGTGACATTTCCCCGAAGGGACAGACACAGGAACGAAGAAGGACACATGACGGCCAACCTAAGTGTTTCGGAGCAGTAGCAAGCTACCAAGGCTCAGTGGAAGCAATAGGAGACATTTCCCGGTAAGAGGGGCTACCAAGGATAAACAACTAGGTTGTCAGATCCCACACATACCAAGCATTTCAAATTATACACACAATATGCTCGATATGTGCAAATACAACATGGCATCACAACATAGCTCTATGACTCAAAGTATTTATTCAATAGGCTTCGAGGAGCGAGATATTACAAACATGGGTCTCATGACCCAGCATTCAGAGCATACAAGTCAAAACACAAACGAAAGCTTAACATGTCTGAGTATAGATATCTACAAATGAAAAAGGCTGAGAAGCCTAACTATCTACCAGATCCTGTCGAGGGCACAAGATCGTAGCTGAGGTAACAAGCTAAACGTCGAAGTCCATGCAGAACTACTAGTGAGACTAGAGTCTCTCTGCAAAAACATAAATTAAGCAAATGTGAGTACAAATGTACCCAGTAAGACTTACATCAGAACTACCTATACATGCATCAGTATCAATAAAGGGGGTGGTGGGGTTTAACTGCAGCAAGCCAGCTTTGACTCAGTGGCTAACCTGAACTACGACTGCTAGTAACTCTTTTGAGGTGGCGCACATGAGTCCACATATTCACCATATCAATACACGACTATGGATCCGCTCCCGTCTTCCTACGAGAGCGCCATCCATAGCACTCACGCTTATCTTGCACATTTTAGAGTATCCACTTTCACTTGTCTATGAACTGTATAGGTAACCCAGAGGTCCTTTACTGCGGACGCGGCTATTCGAATAGATCATATTAACCCTGCAGGGGTGTACTTCTTCACACACACGCTCTCGCCACTTATCGCCATGTACACGTCATGTATCTCGGCAACCTTCAAGCGGAAGCCTGGCGAGGGTGTCGGCCACGACCTAACTAACCACACAAGTCTCTAGTCCAGGTTTATCGCCTATTCGAGTTCCATCCGCAAGGAGATCCGGCCGGGCCGTCGCTCACGGCCCCAAACGATGTGAGCAGGGTTCCCAAGCCCACCATCCGGGTGACACTTGGTACACCGTGCCACTGCGCCTAGGCTGTCCCAAGCCCACCTATATCGGGTGCCACTTGGTAGACTACTAGCATTACCTACAAACACCAGAAACTAGTTGCAACTCCTGGACAGAGATCGAGTTGATTAATAAGTCGAGAGGGGCACTTAAGCATTCAATGTGTGGTAGTAGCTGTTCATGGATCACAAACACAGAACTCAGTTCCTGAGGACGGTTTCAATGAGACAACCCACCATGTACTCCTCAATGGCCTCTCACCGCTACCTTTACCAAATTGTGTTCACACACTTAGCTCACACACAGTAGGACATGTTCATCACCATTCCAATTCATCCCCGATGAATCAGACTTGACACAACTCTAAGCATAGCAGGCATGACAAACAAGCATGAATGAGTAGGCACATTAGGGCTCAAACAACTCCTATCATGCTAGTGGGTTTCATCTATTTACTGTGGCAATGACAGGTCATGCAGAGGAAAAGGGGTTCAGCTACCGCAGCATGTAACAGTTGAAACGTTGTTGTCCTAATGCAGTAAAAGAGAGCAGAAGCGAGAGAGTGGGATTGTATCGGAATGAACAAGGGGGTTTTGCTTGCCTGGCACTTCTGAAGATAGAATAGTTCTTCATCAGTGTCATCGATTAAGTCGTCGGAACCACGTCTATCGAGAGGGGACAAATACCGACAACAAAGAAGGAAACATAATCAATGCAATGCACAATATGATGCATGATCATGACATGGCAATATGCTATGGGTTGAGCTAATGCAACTAAAACCAGAAGGGTTTGGGTCATTTTGAACCAAAGGTTCAATCCCAAACTCAACTTATGAATTTAAATAGTGCCTTATCATGTTTTGCACTAAACAGCAAGGTTAAGTTGCTTAAACATGCATGAAACTAGTACAGATGGATAGATTGGATTTTTCTGATCATTTTTCATATATAATTACTACGTCAGCAGTGCGTCATGCATGCGTCAGCAGTCAACAGCGCCTAACCAGGGTCAAACCTGACAGTGGGCCCCACATGTCAGTGTCCTAGCTAATTAACAGAGACTATTAGCGCTAAATTGATCCTAACTAAATGTGTCAGTGGGACATGGCCCACATGTAAGTGACCCAGAGGGTCATTAGATTAGTGCCTAATGGCGTTTTCGCCGGAGTTAGGCCGTCGGCGAGGTGCCGAGGCGGCGGGGTGGCTCGGAAATTGCCTATGGGGCACGGATCGATGCGCCAATGGCTCTCTGGAAAGCTCGCGCGACAGCGCGTCGGAAGATGGCGGTGGCCGGGCCTGGGATGGTCGGAGTCGACGGCGGCGAGCACGGCTGCGGCGGCCGGAGCTCGGGTGGGTTGCGGGTTCGGGGTTATAGCTCGCAAACAATCCAACTAACATGCTGGCCAAGCTCTACATGCGGCCACGAGCTCTTTGGATGCCGGCCCGTGACCAAATGGTCACCGGGGTGACACCGGCGTCGAGCTCGTGCGGCGGCGGGTTTCGGCCTTGACGGAAACAGCGGCTAGAGGATGCGCTGGAGTGAGGTAACAGGGGGGATAGAGGAAGAATCTCACGGCGGGGCTAGCAGAGGCGACGGCGAGGTCAGGGAAGCGCTGTCGACAATGAATCGACCGCGGCAATCTCCGGGGGCGAAGACGACGATGGTAGAGATGATGCAGGGCCTCCGAGGGTGCATGGCTCGTCGGGGGTGATGCAGACGACGAGGCGGAGCTGATGGACACGGTGGTTGCTCGAGGAACGGCCGGTGAGCGCGGTGGCAGTGGACGGCGGCGATGGCCGCGCTCGGGATGCACGAGGAAGAGAGCCAGAGGTGGGGGAGAGAGAGCAACGAGTGAGGGAGAGGGGACAGGGGCTTCAGGGCGTTGTCGTGGCGTCGCTAGGAGGAGCCGGGGAAGCAGGAGGTGGCCAGGCAGTGTCGGCGCTCGCCACGCACCTGGTTGTCCTCCTGGCAGAGGAGGAAGAAGACGGTGCTGCCCCTTTGGGCTGGGCTGCTACAGTGCTGGGCCAGGTGGCCTGCAGGTAAGTCCAGGTGAGTTTGCTCTCCGTTCTTTATTTTTCTATTTCTATCATTTTGTTTTGATTTGATTTTAATACCAAATCATTTTTATAAATTTTAAAAATTATAATGTGGCCTGGTAAAATATATTCAAGGCCACTCACAATTTTCAGAATTACTGGAGCAATAAAAATATTTATAGGGTTTATTTGCTCCAACTCAACTACATTAGTGAATTAAATCAAAGCCCAAATAATTCCCTATAAATGTTCAATATTTTTGGTTTGAATCAAAACCCTTGCCAAAATTATCAAACATTAATTAAGGCATTTTCTTGGGCTCACTGAAAATATTTTTAGGTTGAACCTGTTGGATTTGATTTGGTACTAGGGTTTGATCATCCCCCATTTCAAGTTCATTTTAAAATTTAAACATGATGCAACACCAGATGCAAGCACTAGGCATTACCATAACTAGGGATGTGACACTTATGGATACACGCAGGAGAATATCTGAATATATGATTTACATGTTGGTTTTGCATCCTGCCATGCTCACCATGGCCATCAGCAACATAAGTGATGTACTGAAGGAAGCTTCAGAGAGCGTGGCCAACGCTGGTGCTATTGGTTGCACAAAGGAACAGTTCATGGAAAAACTAGTTATGGATGAGTTCCTCTTTGCCCCAAGTAGCCCAACTTTGCTCGCAGGCTCTGTTTTTCAAGTTGAGCATCTTTGTCATGAACCATTGGAATTTCTTGCATGCGTGGGCAATGATTCTCCTCTGTGTCGCAGGAAAATCCCATATCAAATTATCAAAGTAACGAACGTGAATCATATGAGCATGATAAAAACTAACTTGACGATAATTGCCATGTGTCCTCGGGAGCGCTTTGCTTTATATAAGAGTTTGTCCAGGCTTGTCCTTTGCTAAAAAAGGATTGGGCCACCTTGTTGCACCTTAGTTATCTTTGTTACTTGTTACCCGTTATGAATTATCTTATTACAAAACTATCTGTTACCGATAATTTCAGTGCTTGTAGAGAATACCTTACTAAAAACCGCTTGTCATTTCCTTCTGCTCCTTGTTGGGTTCGACACTCTTACTTATCGAAAGGACTACGATAGATACCCGATACTTGTGGGTCATCAAGGCTCTTTTCTGGCGCTGTTGCCGGGGAGTGAAGCGTGTTTGGTAAGGAAACATTTATATAGTGCGCTAAAATTTACTGTCATTGCCGGTGTTCTGGGAACGGGGGTCCCCAGACTTGCCTGCCCGCGGCCTGCGGCGTGGCTCAAAGGGGGCCCAGCATGGCCCATCTTCATCAACACAAGCTCAAGACCCTCGCGAGAGGCCGAGCCTCGCGGGGCGGATGACAAGGAGCTTCCTCAGGCACGGCCTCATCAGGCTGGCTCACGAGGAGGCGGAGAGTTCAAGGCAGGGTACCTCGTGAGGTGCCCATGACGCAAGCCATGACGACCAAGGGCGCCAGTCGGGCGCCAGCCCGTGCAGTGTCCTCCTTTCCTCTTTGGTGCAAGGGGAGCAAGCGCAGGCGAGAGCATCAAGCAAAGGCGTCCATTTCGGTGCAACAAGACCAAGACCAGTCCAACGGCAGGATGGAGGTCACCGTGGAGCCCAAGCCGGCGTCACCACCAGAGCCTTTGACAGGCGAGGACCAACTTTAGTCAGGATAAGTGTACCCGCTGTTCCCCTTCAAAATGGCCAATTGTTGGCGCCCTTCCCGCTCAATATTTGGGAAGAGGCCCAGGGCCTTTGCCTATAAATAGGACTAGACACCCCCAGGGTAGAGGTATCTGGTATCTGGCATACATCTAGAATAGAGAGAGAGAGATAAGGCGACTGAGCTCCTCCTAGCAGTTCATCGCACCAGCCAAGAACAGACCCTCGCGAGGCTGTTCTTCCTTGTATTGTTCATCATCAGCCCAAGAGGCAATCCACCACACCACACACTGGAGTAGGGTATTACACCACTATGGTGGCCTGAACCAGTATAAACCCTGTGTCTCTTGTGTTGATCTTTTCGTAGTTTAGATCCTAGCGATTCAGGGAGGAACAGGTAGGCAGAGGGTGTAATCTCTGCATGCACCCCAGTGTTCGAACCTCAAGGGTCTGCCGGGACCCGAAATCCGACATTTGGCGCGCCAGGTAGGGGTGCGCCGGAATTTGTCTTCCGTCGCCCTGCTCTTCTCCGACCGACGCATCCATGTCTAACGCTCGTCGGGCTGCTCTCGCCGCTCGAGTCGCCCAGACGGCTCCCGTCGGCGGACGCCCTCGTCGTTCCCCGTCGCCAGCCGTCAACACCGCCACCGGCTCAGCGGGGAACGAGCAGCGGGTGTCGCCCCTGCGTCCCTCCGTGGTCTCTCGGGAAAAGCCGCGCGACCTCTTCCTTGCCCACCATGCCACGCCGGCCTTCCCGGTCGTCGCGGCCCTCCTGGGCGGCTCACAGGCGCCGCCCTCTAGCCACCACGTCAAGCCATTCATCCGCCAGGTCAGTGCCGCCTCCACGCGGCAGGGGGCTCCCCGGGACCGGTCGGAGCCGCAGGCCCGGCTAGCCTTCAGCTCGGAGGACCACCCATCCAACTCGGCCTGCTCGGGCACGCTCCCCATGCTGTGCACCCCCACCATCTGCTAGGTGGCTGTCACCAGGACCCTCATCGAAGGTGGCGCAGGCCTCAACATGCTCTCAGTCGAGACCTTCAACCTCCTCCGCATACCCCGGGAGCGGCTGCAGCCTAGCCGGCCCTTCATGGGCGTCGGGGGCGGGTGTTCCAACTCCTTGGGACGGATCCAGCTCCCAGTAACTTTCGGCACCTACGACAACTTCCGCACGGAGCTGGTCGATTTTGATATTGCCCTCATCGGTCTCCCCTACAACGCCATCCTCGGCTACCCAGCACTAGCCCAATTCATGGCCGCAACTCACCCGGCATACAACCTTATGAAGATGCCCAGGAGTAGCGGAGTCCTCACCGTGCCTGGGGACGCCGGGGATGCACTGCGAGCGCTCAAGCTCGCCTTCAAGATGGCGGCGTCGGCACAGCCCGCCGACGCGGAGGCCCCCGAGCCCAAGGGGGCTGCTCCAGCCAAGAAGAAACAGTTGTTCACCCAAGACAAGGCGGAGACCAAGAAGATACCTGTCGACGAGGATGGGTCCACTAGCACCACTTTCACCATAGGCGCCCACCTCGAGCCCGAGCAGGAGGAAGCCCTGGTCAAGTTCCTACGTGTAAACAAGAAGGTGTTCGCTTGGGAGCCCGATCATTTGGCAGGGATCCCACGGGGCGTGATCGAGCACCACCTCAACGTGTGCCCCAACATGCACCCCGTGAAGCAGAAAGCAAGGCGGCAGTCCACTGAAAAGCAGGCCTTCATCATCTAGGAGACCCGCAAGCTAGAAGTCGTGGGGGTCATTCGCGAGGTCCGATATCCAGATTGGTTGGCCAACCCTGTGGTCGTGCCAAAGAAGGGAGGGAAGGAGCGCATGTGTGTCGACTTCACCAACCTCAACAAAGCATGCCCGCAGGATCCATTCCCGCTCCCGCGCATCGATCAGATCGTCGATTCCACCGCTGAGTGTGACCTGTTATGCTTCTTGGATGCCTTCTCCGGGTATCACCAGATCAAGATGGCGGTGGAAGACGTGGAGAAGACGGCCTTCCTGACCCCGTGTGGGGTGTACTGCTATACATGCATGCCCTTCGGGATGCGCAACATGGGGGCAACCTTTCAGTGGCTCATGCACATCACCCTGGGCCCGCAACTCGGGAATAATGTGGAAGCTTACATTGACGACATTGTAGTGAAGTCTCGCGAGGCCAAGACCCTGATACAAGACCTAGAGTAAACCTTTGCAAACCTCAACGCAGTGAGCCTGCGGCTCAACCCGGAGAAGTGTGTGTTTGGAGTCCCCTCAGGCAAGCTCTTGGGCTTCCTCATGTCCCACCGAGGCATCGAGGCCAACCCAGAAAAGGTCAAGGCGGTCGAGGACATGAGCCTGCCAAAGACCCTCAGAGAGATGCAGAAGCTCACCGGGCGCATGACTGCGCTGGGGCGCTTCATCTCCAGGTTAGGGAAGCGAGCGCTGCCTTTCTTCCAGCTGATGAAGAAGAAGGGGCCCTTTGAATGGACTGAAGAGGCCGACAAGGTGTTCCAAGATCTCAAGAGATACCTAACCAGCCCTCCGGTGATGGTGGCCCCATGCCCTCAAGATCCCTTGGTACTCTACCTGGCCGCCACTCCTTACTCCGCCAGCATGGCTCTGGTGGCGGTTAGGGAGGAGCGTCAGACCAAGGCCACAACAGCTTCCCGTGCCAAGGCAAAGCAGGACCAAAAAGGACTCGCAAAGATCACTACCACGACTGAGGAAGATCAGCCGCCACAGGGGAACGCACCGGGAGCGGGAGAGGCCCTTCCCCCAGGTAACCAGCTTTCGGAGGCCCCATCGCCTCAGCAAGCGCCTTGGCCTCCGGAGGGCGCCACCAGTGCTGACGCTCCAAGCCTCGTCGAGCACCCGGTGTACTTCGTCAGCACGGTGTTGCGGGATGCGAGGGCACGGTACCCCATGCCACAGAAGCTCCTCCTCGCGCTGCTGGTGGCCTCGCGCAAGCTGCAGCACTACTTCCAGGGTCACCCGATCAAGGTTGTCTCAGCATAACCCTTGGAAAGGGTGCTCAGGAGCCCTAACTCGTCCAGAAGGGTCGCCGAGTGGAACATTGAACTGCAAGCGTTTCAGCTCAAATTCACCACGACCAGGGTCATCAAGGGTGCCGCGCTAGCAGATTTCGTGGCTGAATGGACGGAAGCACCGGACCTCAAGACCGACAAAGACCGATCCCTCTCCCCGGGGAGCGAGGCGCCAGAAGGCTGGGTCATGTACTTTGACGGGGCGTTCTCCAGGCATGGCGCTGGGGCTGGGGTAGTGCTCATATCTCCCTCTCAGGACAAGATGTACTATGCCGTGCAGCTCTGCTTCCAGCAGGGTGAAAAGGTCTCCAACAATATAGCAGAATACGAGGGACTGATAGCGGGGCTGAAGGCCGCCACTGCCCTGGGGGTGAAGCGCCTTACTATCAAGGGCAATTCGCAGCTCCTTGTCAATTTCTCCAACAAGGTATATGAGCCACGAGATGAGCACATGGAGGCCTACCTTGCGGAGGTCTGCAGGATGGAAAAGCAGTTCTGGGGGTTGGATCTACAGCATGTGCCCCGCGGAACTAATCAAGAGGCCGACGACATCGCCAAACGAGCCACTAGGCGGTTGCCCCAGGAGCCGGGCGTCTTCGAGGAGCGGCTCTTCAGGCCCTCGGCCCTCCCGTCATTATCGAACACAGCGCAGCCTCGGGTGGAGCTTCCCCAGCCACCTGCCTCGGGAGCCCCAGCCTGCGGCCCGGCCTCAGGAGCATGCCTGCTTCTGACGATGGAGCCTCAGGAGGGGTGCTGGATCACTAAGCTCCGGAGCTACTTAACGCAAGGGATCCTACCAGAGAAGGAGGAGGAAGCAGAGCGTGTGGCGCGGCAAGCTACGGCGTACTGCATCAGGGATGGAGAGCTCTACCGGAGACGACCAAACGATGTGTCACTGCGTTGCATCACCAGGGAGCAAGGGAAGGAGCTGCTGGCAGATATACACGGTGGAGACTGTGGGCATCATTCGTCGTCATGGACCCTCGTTGGCAAGGTGTTCCGCAGTGGTTTCTATTGGCCTTCTACGCTCAATGACGCTGTCTAACTAGTGAAGGCTTGCGAGGCTTGCCAATTCCATGCCAAGCAGATCCATCAGCCGGCGGGAGGTCTGCAAACCATACCCCTCACATGGCCATTTGCAGTCTGGGAGCTGGATATCCTGGGCCCGTTTCCTCGGGCGCCAGGGGGCTATCGCTACCTCTACGTCGCCGTGGACAAGTTCACCAAGTGGGCCGAAGTGGAAGTCGTCTGCACCATCCCCGCGGGTTCAGCGGTCAAGTTCATCAAGGGCATCATGAGCCGGTTCGGGGTGCCGAACCGCATCATCACCGACAATGGTTCGTAGTTCACCAGTAACCTCTTCAAAACATAATGTGCTAACCTTGGAACGCAGATATGCTACGCTTCAATGGCGCACCCCCGAAGCAACGGCCAGGCCGAGCGGGCTAACACGGAGGTCCTGAGGGGCCTCAAGACCAGAACATTCAAGAAGAAGCTGGAGGCATGCGGCAGAGGCTGGTACGACGAGCTTTAGCCCGTGTTGTGGTCCATCCGCACAACCGCGACCAAGCCGACTGGGGAGACCCCCTTCTTCCTGGTCTATGGGGCCGAAGCGGTTCTCCCTCACGAGGTCAGGCGTTGTTCCGCGCGGGTCCTGGCGTTCGATGAGACGCAGCAGGACGCCATGCGGGGGATGGACCTCGTGCTGGGAGAGGAGCGTCGTCAAGAAGCTGCGCTGCGAGCGGCAAGGTACCAGCAAGCACTGCGGCGATACCACTGCCGCAACATCCGCCCCAGAACTCTCGAGGTAGGGCACCTCGTGCTCCGGCGGGTCCTCTCCAGGGAGGGACTGCATAAGCTCTCTCCCATGTGGGAGGGCCCGTTCAAGGTTGTTCATGTTTCCAGGCCCGGTTCCGCGCGCTTGGAGACGCAGGAGGGAGTACCTACCCAGAACGTGTGGAACATCCAGCACCTCCGGAGGTTTTACCTCTGAAAAGGCCCAGAGCCTGTGAAGAAGGCGAATGCCTGTGAAGCTCATCTTTTTTGGAAAAGGCCCAGAGCCTGGGGCTCCCTCCCACGCCCAGTGGCAGCACTTAGCTTCGCACTGCTGAGAAGACGTCGAAGACTAGACTAGGTGCCGGACACGGCTTTTTCATTTGCTTTCTGCAGTTGGCAAGTTCATTCTTATTTGGGGTTTTATCGAAACTATCGCTGCCTTTCGACTTGTGGTTCTCCGACTTTTTCGCTCTTCTACTTCGATTTCTCTTGCGCAAGGGCTCGCGAGGTGGAAGCACCGGGAGCCCTCGCGAGTGTTTCCGTCCCAATCACTCAAGGTCTCATGGCCCGGGTCCACTACAGGAGCGCCCCTCCGGTCCATGCCTCATGGGCACCATGACTCGAATACGGGGCCTGGGTCGATTGCCCCACGGCTGAGGCCGGGAATTACCTACGTGCGGGCATGCGATAGAAAGGAACAATACCGAAACAGCAGAAACAGTACGATAATTGACGACAATAACCCAAACATGCCCCCCACGGGGCCCCACACTGCTGTCTTCTTTTTGCGCAGGAGAAAAGAAAGAAAAGAACGAAGCGGGCGAAGCTTGCCCCATGTCGGCCCTCAGGGAAGACTCGGGCCACCTCTGGAGCTCAGGCAGACTCCCTCTCGCGCTTCACCGGGGCGCGACGGCGGGCAGACCCGCTGCCGCCCTCCAAGCGGGCGCGACGGCGCGGGGGCTGGCCGCGGCCGCTGCTAGAAGAGTCGCTACCTGAAGAAGAGCTGGTGAAGCTTGAGGAGTCTCGGGCACCGCCAACCACGCGCGCGCTGTCCTCTCCATCCTTGCCGGGGCTGGGTCCCCGGCCGCGGTCGTCGTCTTCAGGGCAGCACCCTGCACGGCGACCATCTTCCCCAAACACCCTCACATAGAGGGTGGCGTCGCCGTCAAACTTGAAGTGTAGAGTGCACCGGTGGCTCAGGCCACGCGCGCGGGCAAACGTCTGCCAGCCGCGGGTCAAGGCCAGGCTCCCGGCGGCGGAGACCTCCAGCGAAGCCCACGAGGCCCGGCTGCAGCAGCCATCTGCCTGGAGCCAAAGGCCGCCCAAAGCGCCGGCTGGGAGGTCACCAAGGAGGAAGCAAGGGAGCTGAAGCCGGGCACTGGTTGGCTCCGCTGCCCACACAATGAACTCCGGTAGCACCTCCGCAGTGTGGAAGCGCGGCCTCGGGGGTCGCACGGCCGGAGCACGCCCCCGACCATGGCTAGCCGCTCATCGCCGCGCAGAGAGCCACCTCCGCGACCGTGGGGGGCCACCGCGGAGGCCACAGGATGCTTGCGAGGGCGGCCTCGACCGCGCTTGGGTGGGGGAGAGGTAGACTCAACCTGGCGAGCTTTCCCTTTCTCTACGGCCGAGAACTTCCTTGGCGGAGCCATGAAGGAGAAGGAGAAGCAAGAGGGGATAGACCGGAAGGGCGCACGCCGTTCCGTACTTAAGGCTAGAGGAGGCCAACCGTCGACCGCCACGATTGCAGGTAATCATGACCCGCTTTGCATGCAGGGACTTGTCGAATCCGTGCAGTTGCCGAGGCGTCGTGGGGAAGCGAGGACGCCCACGTCCAATCAACCGCCACACGGCGCCCAAGGCTGCAGGCTGTTAGGGCCCCCGATGCTTCGCACTTGCCCTTTCGCCTCTCTGCTCGGCCAAGTCCGGTCGCGCCGTGGGCCCGGGGGCTACTGTCGGCGTTCTGGGAACGGGGGTCCCCAGACTTGCCTGCCTGCGGCCTGCGGCGTGGCTCAAAGGGGGCCCAGCATGGCCCATCTTCATCAACACAAGCTCAAGACCCTCGCGAGAGGCCGAGCCTCGCGCGGCGGATGACAAGGAGCTTCCTCAGGCACGGCCTCATCAGGATGGCTCACAAGGAGGCGGAGAGTTCAAGGCGGGGTACCTCGCGAGGTGCCCATGACGCAAGCCATGACGACCAAGGGCGCCAGTCGAGTGCCAGCCCGCACAGTGTCCTCCTTTCCTCTTTGGTGCAAGGGGAGCAAGCGCAGGCGAGAGCATCAAGCAAAGGCGTCCATTTCGGTGCAACAAGACCAAGACCAGTCCAACGACAGGATGGAGGTCACCGTGGAGCCCAAGCCGGCATCACCACCAGAGCCTTTGACAGGCGAGGACCAACTTTAGTCAGGATAAGTGTACCAGTTGTTCCCCTTCAAAATGGCCAATTGTTGGCGCCCTTCCCGCTCAATATTTGGGAAGAGGCCCAGGGCCTTTGCCTATAAATAGGACTAGCCACCCCCAGGGTAGAGGTATCTAGTATCTGGCATACATCTAGAATAGAGAGAGAGAGAGAGAGAGAGAGAGATAGGGCGACTGAGTTCCTCCTAGCAGTTCATCGCATCAGCCAAGAACAGACCCTCGCGAGGCTGTTCTTCCTTGTATTGTTCATCATCAGCCCAAGAGGCAATCCACCACACCACACACTGGAGTAGGGTATTACACCACTATGGTGGCCTGAACCAGTATAAACCCTGTGTCTCTTGTGTTGATCTTTTCGTAGTTTAGATCCTAGCGATTCGGGGAGGAACAGGTAGGCAGAGGGCGTAATCTCCGCGTGCTCCCCAGTGTTCGAACCTCAAGGGTCTGCCGGGACCCGAAATCCGATAGTCACTTGTTACTATAGAAAATAATCCTTTGAGGGGCTTGTTCGGGGTATCTTCACCTCGACCAAAAGAGTGAAGAGTTGCTCTTCAACCTACTAAACCTACTAAAAATATTTACTTTGAAATTCCTTCAGGTATGATAGAGAAACTGCTAGCTAATCCCTATACAGGAGATGGAACATTACATCTCGATATGCACCTACTCTATGTGGATGAAGTTTATGGATTATTTAAGCTTGCAGGTATGCCTGAGGATGTTGTCAAGAAGAAGGTCTTTCATTTATCTTTGAAGGAAAAGGCATTGACATGGTATAGGCTATGCGATGATATTGGATCATGAAACTACAACCTATTGAAATTGGAATTTCATCAGAAGTTTTATCCTATGCATCTAGTTCATCATGACTGGAATTATATATATAATTTTTGTCCTTGTGAAGGAGAAAGCATCGCTCAAGCTTGGGGGGAGGCTTAAGTCAATGTTGTATTCATGTCCCAATCATGAACTCTCAAGAGAAATTATTATTCAATTTTTTTATGCCCGGCTTTCTCATAATGATGGCTCCATGCTCGATACTTCTTGTACTGGTTCTTTTATGGTGAAGACTATTGAATTCAAATGGGATTTATGGGAAAGAATTAAACACAACTCTGAAGATTGGGAACTCGACGAAGGTAAGGAGTTAGGTATAAACCTTAAGTTTGATTGTGTTAAATCTTTTATGGATACCGATGCTTTTTGTGAATTTAGCACTAAATATGGACTTGACTCTGAGATAGTAGCTTTTTTCTGTGAATCATTTTCTACTCATGTTGATCTCCCTAAGGAGAAGTGGTTTAAATATCATCCTCCCACTGAAGTGAAAGTAGTAGAACCTATTAAAGTTGAAGAAGAAACTATTATTTATAATGTTGATCCTATTGTTCCTACTGCTTATATTGAGAAACCACCTTTCCCTGTTAGAATAAAGGATCATGCTAAAGCTTCAACTGTGGTTCGTAAGAGTTATACTAGAACACCTACACCCCCTGAACGAATTAAAGTTGAACCTAGTATTTCTATGGTTAAAGATATCTTGGTCGATAATATTGATGGGCGTGTTATTTATTTCTATGATGAAGCTGCTAGGATTGCTAAACCGGATACTAAGGATAAACATAGACCTGATGTTGGCATGCCTGTTGTTTCTGTTAAAATAGGAGATCATTGTTATCATGACTTATGTGATATGGGTGCTAGTGTGAGTGCAATTCCTCATTCCTTATACAAAGAAAGTATGCATGATATTGCACCTGCTGAGTTAGAAGGTATTGACGTTATTACTAAGCTTGCCAATAGAGATACTATTTCATCAGTTGGGATTGTTAGAGATGTTGAAGTCTTGTGTGGGAAAATTAAATACCGAACTGATTTTCTTGTTCTTGGTTACCCACAAGATGACTTTTGTCCCATTATATTTGGTAGACCCTTCTTGAATACTGTTAATGCTAAGATAGACTGTGAAAAGGATATTGTTACTGTTGGTTTAGGGGATATGTCTCATGATTTAATTTCTCTAAATTTCATAGACAACCCCATGATAAAGAATTGCCTAGTAAAGTTGAAATTATTGGTCTTGCTTCTATTGCCGTACCTCCTAATGGTCCGTTGGAACAATATTTGCTAGGCCATGAAAATGATATGTTTACGAATGAAAGAAGGGAAATAGATGAAGTATTCTTTAAGAAAGGACCTATCTTGAAACACAACTTGCCTGTTGAAATCCTTGGGGATCCTCCTCCACCCAAGGGTGATCCAATGTTTGAGCTTAAACAATTACCTGATACTTTCTAATATGCTTATCTCGATGAAAAGAAGATATATCATGTTTATTAGTGCTAACCTTTCAGAGCATGAAGAAGAGAATTATTGGAAACTCTGAAGAAGTAGTGTGCCATTATTGGATATATTCTTGATGATCTTAAGGGCATTATCCCTACTCTATGCCAGCACAAAATAAAATTGGAGAAAGATGCTAAACCAGTTGTTGATCATCAACGACGGTTAAATCCTAAGATGAAAGAAGTGGTAAGAAATGAAATACTAAAGCTTCTGGAGGTAGGTATAATTTATCCTATCGCTGATAGTCAGTGGGTAAATCCCGTTCATTGTGTCCCTAAGAAGGGAGGTATTACTGTTGTTCCTAATGATAAGAATGAATTGATCCCACAAAGATTGTTACAGGTTATAGAATGGTAATTGATTTCTGCAAATTAAATAAAGCTACTAGAAAAGATCATTACCCTCTGCCTTTCATTGACCAAATGCTAGAAATACTATCCAAACATACATATTTTTGCTTCCTAGATGGTTATTCCGGCTTCTCTCAAATACCTGTGTCAAAAGAGGATCAAGAAAAGACCACTTTTACTTGCCCTTTCGATACTTTTTCTTATAGACGTATGCCTTTTGGTTTATGCAATGCACCTGCTACTTTTCATAGATGTATGACTGCTATATTCTTTGAGTTTTGTGAAAAGATTGTTGAGGTTTTCATGGATGATTTCTCCGTTCACGAAACTTCTTTTGATGATTGCTTAAGCAACCTTGATCGAGTTTTGAAGAGATGCGAAGAAACTAATCTTGTCTTGAATTGGGAGAAGTGCCACTTTATGGTTAATGAAGGTATTGCCTTGGGACATAAAATTTCTAAAAGATGTATTGAAGTTGATAAAGCTAAAGTAGATGCTATTGAAAAGATCTCGTGTCCTAAAGATATCAAAGGTATAAGAAGTTTCCTTGGTCATGCTGGTTTCTATAGGAGGTTTATTAAAGACTTCTCTAAAATTTCTAGGCCTCTCACTAATCTCTTGCAAAAATATGTTCCATTTGTTTTTGATGATGATTGTGTAGAAGCATTTGAAATACTTAAGAAAGCCTTGATTTCTGCACTTATTGTTCAGCCACCTGATTGGAATTTACCCTTTGAGATTATGTGTGATGCTAGTGATTATGTTGTTGGTGCTATTTTAGGACAAAGAGTTGATAAGAAGTTAAAGGTTATCCAATATGCTAGTTGAACTCTAGATAGTGCCCAGAGAAATTATGCTACTACTGAAAAAGAATTTTTAGCTGTTGTATTTGCTTGTGATAAGTTCAGACCTTATATTGTTGATTCCAAAGTAACGGTTCACACTAATCATGCTGCTATTAAAATATCTTATGAAAAAGAAAGATGTTAAACCTAGACTTATTAGATGGGTTCTCTTGCTACAAGAATTTGATTTGCATATTATTGATAGAAAGGGAGCGAAGAATCCCGTTGCCGACAACTTGTCTAGGTTAGAAAATGTTCTTGATGACCCACTACCTATTGATGATAGCTTTCCCAGTGAACAATTAGCTGTCATAAATGCTTCTCGTACTGCTCCATGGTATGCTGATTATGCTAATTACATTTTTGCTAAATTTATACCACCTAGTTTCACATATCAGCAAAAGAAAAAGTTTTTCTATGATTTAAGACATTACTTTTGGGATGATCCACATCTTTATAAAGGAGTAGATGGTGTTATTAGATGTTGTGTACCTTCATGAATAGGAACAGATCCTATGCAAGTGTCACTCTCAGGCTTACGAAGGACACCACACTGGAGATAGAACTACACATAAGGTATTGCAATCCAGTTTTTATTGGCCTACCCTCTTCAAGGATGCTCGTAAGTTTGTCTTGTCTTGTGATGAATGCCAAAGAATTAGTAATATTAGTACACGTTAGGAAATGGCTATGAATTATTCACTTGTTATTGAACCATTTGATGTTTGGGGCTTTGATTATATGGGACCCTTTCCTTCCTCCAATGGCTATACACATATTTTAGTTGTTGTTGATTACATTACTAAGTGGGTAGAAGCTATTCCAACTAGTAGTGCTGATTATAACACTTCAATTAAGATGCTTAAAGAAGTTATTTTACGAGGTTTGGAGTCCCTAGATATTTAATGACTGATGGTGGTTCACATTTTATTCATGGTGCTTTTCGTAAAATGCTTGCTAAGTATGATGTTAATATAGAATTGCATCTCCATATCATCCCCAGTCTAGTGGTCAAGTAGGATTGAGTAATAGAGATATTAAATTGATTTTGCAAAAGACTGTTAATAGATCTAGAAAGAATTGGTCCAAGAAGCTTGATGATGCATTATGGGCTTATAGAACTGCTTATAAAAATCTTATGTGTATGTCTCCGTATAAAATGGTTTATTGAAAAACTTGTCCCTTACCTCTTGGACTAAAACATAAGGCATATTGGGCTATTAAAGAACTCAACTATGATTTCAAACTCACCGGAGAGAAGAGGTTATTTGACATTAGCTTGCTTGATGAATGGAGAACCCAAGCCTATGAGAATGCCAAGTTGTTTAAAGAAAAGGTTAAAAGATGGCATGACAAAAGGATACAAAAGCGTAAGTTTAATGTAGGTGATTATGTTTTGCTATACAACACTCGTTTAAGATTTTTTGTAGGAAAACTTCTCTCTAAATGGGAAGGTCCTTACATTATCGAGGAGGTCTATCATTCTGGTGCCATCAAAATCAACAACGCCGAAGGCACAAATCCGAAGGTGGTAAACGGTCAAAGAATCAAACATTATATCTCAGGTAATCCCATAAATGTTGAAACCAATGTTATTGACACCGTAACACCGGAGGAGTATACAAGGGACACTTTCCAGAACGTTTCAGACTCCGAAAAGGAATAGGTATGTGATACGGTAAGTAAACCGACTCCAAAACTGTTCAAATAGCAATTTCTCTCCGTTTTGGAATATTTAAAAAATTAGGAAAATTAAAAGTAGTCCAAAAGAGACACGAGGCAGCCACGAGGGTGGAAGGCATGCCCCCTACCTCGTGGCCACCCCGTGTGCCCTCCGGACTCCGTTTTCTTGCACGATACTTCTTTTGGTCAATAAAAATTCATTATATAATCTCCCGAAGGTTTTGACCACCTTACCACAACAAAATCCTCTGTTTTTGTTTTGAGCTATTTCTGCAGCAGATTTAGAGCAAGATGTCTTCTCAAGAGTCAGTCGGGGAGAGTCGGGTATCTCACCCGACAGCGGGGCCAAGAGCAAACAGCGAAGCTGACTACTTTGGGCCATCAACGGAGGAAGAGATGGAGGCCGACATGAAAAGGGTGGATGCCATGGAGGAGGATCAAGAAGTTACTTCTCATCTTCAAGCCAGATTCATGCTGGAGGAACTTTAGAGCTCAGCAATCCCCAATTCGGTCATCCCCCCAATGCTAGATTTCTTTCTTATGAAAATATGAAAAAGAGTGTTGCCTTTTCTCCCGCGGCTATGAAACATCCATGGGTGAATGGAGCTTTAGCCGTCACGAGCAAACTCCGTAAGGAAATAATGGATCTTAAGCAGCAAGTTAATAAGCTCGAGGAAGAGAATCATATCCTAAGGGGCATCATCACCAAGAATATCACATCACCACCTCTGAAGAAAGAGACATAAATACATGGGTATGGGCACTCCCCTTGGTAACTGCCAAGCTTGGGGGAGGTGCCCCGGTATCATTGAGGGAGTCCTGGATTATGGTGTCCTCGGAGATCCGTCCTATGCGACATGCGTCGGACTGACGGGTCGTGAACATACAGAACCAAAGGCCTTCTCACGTGTCCGAATGGGGCTCTCCTTTGCGTGGACGGCAAGTTTGGTGTCAGGATGAGTAGTTTCCTTCCTCTGTAAACCGACTTTGTGCAACCCTAGTCCCCTTCGGTGCCTATATATACCGGAGGGTTTAGTCCTTAGAGGGGAACACAATAATATAGTCTAGACATCTAGGGTTTAGCCATTACGATCTCGAGATAGACCAACTCTTGTAAACCCCTATACTCATCAAAGTCAATCAAGCAGGAAGTAGGGTATTACCTTCATTAAGAGGGTCCGAACCTGGGCAAACATCATGTCCCCTGCCGAGTTCCTCTGTGCCGTCGACAGAAGGATTGATGGCCTGCCTTGTCATCAAGGACATCATCACTTCCGGAGAAGCCCTAGCTTTAGGGCAAACCCTTCAGCTCGGCAGCTTCATCATGGGCGCTCGCCCGACCGTTAAGCCAGAAGCAGCCCAACTCATCACCAAAAATCGCCTCCGCGTCGGCCCTGAATACTCCGACAGGATGGATCCGGCAGATGTTTCGGCCTTAAACGACCTACTAGATCGCATCGCTGCCATGGGGGTCGCAACCTACTATGATCGGATTGGGCTTAAACCCGATCAAAGAGAAATGATATCTCCGCCGATCACTCATCATGTGGCAATCGTGGAGGAACAAGCCGACAATGACTCTTCTCTTACATTGAGAACAAAGTATGTTCGGGTTTCTGAGCTCAGGGAACCGGACTCCCGTCTTCTGGAAGACACTTCTTGTCCTCCAAACATGGAATCGAGTGTTGAGCCTAAAAACGCATCGGATGCTCTGGAGCCCAGGCCTGTAACCTCGGAAATTCTTTAGAATCCAGACTTCTCAGTGGGTCAGGGTTCGGATTTGAACCCGCCCACCCACCACAAGCAATATTCCCCAAGGAACTCTGGTCCTCCGGACATATACGACTTAATGTATGTGCGACAGCAGCCTCAGGAAACAGTCCACCACTTCTGGGCTAGATGCCTACTTGTTAAAAACAGGATCAAGGATTGCTGCGATGATGACGCGATCTCGGTATTTTGCAACAATTGCACGAATGAGGGAATCCTTAATACCTCAACGGCCGTCGCAACTACACTTTGCCGATTTGGCACACATAGTACATAAGTACCGCACAATGGAAAGCGCCTGGAAAACCCAGATAGCCCGCTGGGAACCGCAGGCCTTTAGGCCATCCCCCGGGTGGAAAAAGAGGATGCACCCCCGCTGAGCACCCAATAATCATCCCGTTGATAAGAAAATTAAACCCGTTATGGGGCATAGAACCTTCCTCGAGGAATGGCTCGACAAGCCCTATAAAATTCACCACAACGCCGGACAACGAACCAACGCATAGCCTTCGAGCATGTTGGATACTCTGGCAGGTGGCCAAGAGCGGCGAGGGTATCCTCACTAGCAACACTCCAGAGAACTAATCTTCGGAGGACAATGATCCCAAAGTATTCACGGTCTTCGAGACCTTTTCTTCCAACAATCGGCGCAAAAGGGCGCTCCGCGACCTCCCCGAAGTTTGCCATGTGGCAGTTGTAAATTTTTGGAACGACACAACAATCACTTTCAACACTGATGACGAACCAAGAGCCCGCTCAGTCCGGGCACCAGCCGCTTTGGTCCTAAACCCAATCGTAGACGGCTTTGGGCTCACTAAAGTGCTCATGGACGGCGGTAGCGGACTGAACCTCATCTACGAGGACATGCTCAATGAACTACAAATGGACAGGAGTCGCATTGAGCAAAGTGACACTACCTTTCGCGGTATTATCCCTAGTCGAGAAGCCAGATGCTCGGTGTCGGGGATATACCCCGTGGTATGACCCGGTCGGGCTTGGCGTTTTCATTGGTAACCCGCCGGAGGACTGGCGACTCACGAGTCTGGCGGCTCACTTGTCTGACGACTCACGAGCCTGGCGACTCACGGATGTCCCTAATGGCGGGTCAGATAGAAGACTAGGCCCAAGGCCCAGAAGGCCGACTTATGTTATGATGGGCAGGTTTAAGAGGAAAGTGTGAGGAATATTCCCTTACGAAGGAATCAAGACTAGGACTCCACTTGTAATAGACTAGTCCTAATCCAAATAGGACTCCACATGTAACCCGCCCCTTCAACTTATATAAGGAGGGGCAGGGCACCCCAAGAGGGACAAGCAAGAAACAATCTCTAGGGCTAGACACAAAGAGCCGGTTTACAGGCAACTCCATGATGAGCATAATGAGACCTAGCCACAAACAACATGTAGGGCTATTACTGGATGATGTTTCCCGGGGCCCGAAGCTGTCTAAACCCTTGTCTTGTGTTGCGTCTCTCGATTCCGCTCAACCCCTCTCAAGATACTACATAGATGTGTTGGCCTCATGACTAAGTCCTCACACTAGGACATCTGTCGTGACAATTCCACGACAGTTGGTGCCCACTGTGGGGCCTACGCACTCAATGTCTTCTCATGTCATAGTCTTCAATATGAATATCTTCACATACCACCATTGTCGTCAATGTCTTCATACATTTTTAGGGGTCATCTTCGGTAGGTAAACGAATCAATGAGGGACACTCCTGAGTTATCCTGCAATTCTCACAAATGCATTAGTCCCTCAACCAAATTTGTCGTCAATACTCCAAAACCAACTAGGGGTGGCACTAGATGCACTTACACTCGCGATGTGCCGGATGAAAAAGAGTCAGCGCAGAAGATAACATCATCAACGACCAGTCAAAGCGAGATATACAAGATTTTAGATCAAGAAAAAATTAGGGCTGCATTTATACGCCAACGCACGCGACCAAGATGCGTATCTGCTGAAGGAAAATACAAGTCATCAATTCAATCCGATTTGCGGCGAAACCGAGTTCAAGTAAAAGGAACCGAGGGCTGGACCCCGGCCTGATCATCGTATCAATGAAAGACAGACGTGATGGAAAGAATAGCCAAACAAAGTCAATGGGATCTGTCCATGTACAGAACTATGGGATTGATGGTAGCCAACCACAAGGGAATTGTTTAGCTTGGCACGGATTTCGAGCAAAGTTCATTAAATCTACCATATGAAGCTACTAGTATGATACGGATCGGATTTAATCAACAGGTTATTTCGATTCACGCAGCCGGACGATCATCAATGGGAAGTCGGATCGGTCTTTTTGGTGTGTCATGGTAGGAAACTGAGACATCTCACAAGTTTTCTGTTTGGTTTGTCGCGCTCGCCGATGCAGCCTGAGCTAGCATCATCTCTGTTGGCCCCGATCGAGCCGCCACCTCGCACTGCTTCAGTTGCTGCCTTGGGCCTTGGGCTGGGCCGCTCCTATGGCCGCTACTAAACCGACTCGCTTCCTGCCACGGGTCACGAGTGTCATCGCCCGTCGCTGCCTCGAGATGGCCCGCCTTTGCCGCTATAGCCTCATCATGCTACGGCCAAACAGCAAGTGTAGCCTCCCTTCTTCGTTGGTGTGAAATGCCATGCTCTGTCTATTCTGACGCAAGTGAAGGAGGAAGTTGACTTTCCAAGCTGGTCAATAGAGACGAAAAATAAAAATAAAAAATTTGGCAGGTCTTCCGGTGCATAAGAATCAACGGAGTTAGCACGTGTTGGTAGCAAGTCGCCAGGAAGTCGCCAGGAGAATAGATGAAATCACAACTCCTGCAACTCACAAGCTGGGGGCAATCTGCAGTGATGGATCAAATAGTGTTAAGCACTCCTGATTATATAAAGAACCTTTGGTACATCATCACTTGAGGAACAAAGACTACATCCAACAATATGCCAGCATCCGTGATCATCCGACAAAAAAAATACCAGGTGATATCCATTTAAGTACTATTTTATTAGCACATATTGTTTTTGTCAAAAAACAAGTACTCTGCTTTGTGATATTTTCTATGCAGAACAATTATTCACTGCAAGAATTATTGTTATGTAATGGATATAAAGCTCGCGTCAATATTATCAAGCGCCAGCATCCAACCATGCTACATTATTCAACAGATGTGAGAGCGAACCGCCGCCCTTGTGGCTCAGTCTACAACAACAACACCGCGGCCGGCTCACCCGTCTGCACCAGTTTACAACACCACAGACAACTCACCCGTCCGCCCCCACGGCCGACTCTCCTGCCCATGCCGGTTTACAATGCTGCGACCGATTCATCTCTCGCGGCCTGGTCTACATCAACACACCGGGCCGCACCTGTCTGCATGAGCTATTTATTGAGGATGAGCAAGTCACTGCTTGGGTAGCCCGGTTTTCTTCCAACAAATTAGAGGCAAAATTATCATGTATTATCAGCCGTCGTCTGCATTGGATGGCTCAATGGGCATGCACACAAGTCGCCGCCACTACAGTTTGGTTAACTTCAAACAGCCAGTTGGAACTTGGAAGGAACCATTGACCGAGTTGCTGACATGGCTCATACGGGATCATTTATAACCCGCCACAGTCATTTCAACATTCTATGGATTCACATCGCGCTATCAATGCCAATGATATACACCTTCTGCTATGGTCAAATATGGAGGGTCTCAAGCCAACTCCTCGAGGCATCTTGAGACTCGGGGGCTACAATGGCATGACTCGGCAGAATTGGCCGGTTTCGATGCATTCAAGAACTCTGGGTCATTCGAGAGAAAAATAACCTGGCCCCGGAGATTACTGCTCTATCGATGAAAATTTAAAAGGCCGTCAGAAAAATTCTGGCTCACAATGACGCTTCCGGTTTACAATCCGATTCAAGGGAAATCCCGTCTCCCACCAAGTTCTGAAGCTCCCAAATCCGGTTTAAAAATTCCGGTTCAAGAAGAATTATCTCTTGCAAAGTTGAGTTCTCAGGAAAAATTAAAGGTTGCAAAGAGAGCTTGCCGCCATGATGCGCGGTTCAAACATAGGTACCCGGCTCCAATGGTCACTTGGGGGCTTCCTGTTCAAACATAGGTCGTATTCGAACCAAAGAGAACATAGTTGTTGGTACCCTCTTGATCGGCGCAATGCCAAACCCACTAGGGGGCTTCTTGCTCGTATTCCAATCATAGCTTAACCCCTTTTGGGTCCGACTTTGATCGTATTCGAATCAGAGTTGTTAAAAAACTCTCAAGGTCATTTGGGGGCTTCCTGTTCAAACATAGGTCGTATTCGAACCAAAGAGAACATAGCTGTCGGTACCCTTTTGATCGGCGCAATGCCAAAGCCACTAGGGGCTACATGATCGTATTCGAATCCTAGCTTAACCCCTTTGGAACGGTTTACTGATCGTATTCGAATCAGAGGCCTCGATTTTTTCGATTTGGTTTCAGTTTTGAAAACAACCTTTGGTTTTGTCTTGAGACTTTTTGCTCATATCTGAAGCATATATATGTGGTTTCAATTAACCCGGCTTGACTTTGGATGATAAGCCACCAGCATATGACAATCATAAACATTTGGAAGTTTTGGCTTCTAGAGATTGGGTTATCACCCTTACTACACAGGTATCATAAGCCGGTAGTATGATTCAATATCACAAGTATGATATTGTTTACACATGATTATGTTTAAACCGGCCCTGGCTATGGACTTTAAGTCGCCGGTATATTTTGGATTGCGCCATTGGAATCACGTGTGTATCAATCATTGGATTATTGCTCTTATTGAATACGGTGATATAAGCCGGTAGTATGAGCGAATTTCTACAGGTACGTTTTCTTGATTATATAAATATGCGAGGTTGGATAACCCGCCCTGGCTTTTGATGTTAAGTCGCTAGTATGTTTAGGCTTGAATGGACTTAATCCTAGTCTTTTCAATAATTGCATAAAGACTATATTACGTTTGGGTTGTTACCCGCCCTGGCTTTGATGTTAAGTCGCTAGGGCATATGGTGTTTAAACTCTGTGCAGGATTTGCAGAAATATGACTTATATAAATGATTAAGTTCAAGCTCATTATCAAAATTGATGCTTCAAAATTATTATCCATTCTGGATTTTCTCAAAGGCTACAAGCCGCAGGGTTATAAATATTCCGGCTTACAATGGAGGCGTATTAAATTGCCATCGGCCAAGAGCCGTGAGGTATTTAAACTCTGGATTTACTTGTCAACAGATAAGGTATTCAAAGTTGCTTTGGCGTAATAGCTATTATTTTATCAATGGATATGATTTATTTTGCAATGGAAGGAATAGTCCCGAGTCGCTCCAGGCTTATGACCCGACACTTGGGGGCTACATTATTCAGATTGAGATTATATCAAATATGCAAGTCCCATGTCACTGCCAGCATGCACCATGGCACTTGGGGGCTAATGCAAAGTCATTTTTTCTCAACTTATTGAAGACCCGACTCATCACATTGTAATGAGCCGGCCCTTGGGGGCTACCAATTGCTCCTCTCAAAAATTCAAGGTACACAAGCATTAATCCATTATATTGAACGGTCCACTACTCAGTTGGTAGAGTACAAAGCTCTTAACCTTGTGGACGTGGGTTCAAGCCCCATGGTGGAGATTATATTATATGATGTTATTATCAATAAATTATATACAAAGTCCCAGCTCAGTATTATCTTACTGAGCCGGCCCTTGGGGGCTACACATTGTTGTTCAAGTTTACATGGTTATATCTACAAAAGTCCCTGCTCATTATTGCATAATGACCCAGCCCTTGGGGGCTACACTTATTGAAGTTTTCATGAGCATAAGGCCATTACAAGTCCCAGGTTGTTGCAAGCACGACAACCCGACACTTGGGGCTACAGGTAATATGCATATAAGGGAGGAAAAATCTTCAAATTCTTAGTTTGGAGTAGACCAGATTAACCCAGTGTCTGCAACAATCATGACCCGACATCATTTATTTATAACCCGGCAATTTTGGCAATCATAAATTGGCAAGTTCTACATCCTTAAGTCGGCTGAATATCAGTTGAATATTTCAAGACCAATATTTTTGTCAAGTCAGAGCATTGAAGGCTGACTCAAATGGATTATTTCTTATAATATTTCTCTACAAGAGCCAATGTCAGCAAATTGGTTATAAAGCTGGCCTATTGACCCGGATTTTTTAGAAGAAGTGCCTGGATTTTTTGCATGGGCAAGGTTTGGACATATTTGTTAAAGGAGATTTGCTATAAGATCTTAAATATGCATCCAGGAGGAAATAACAAGGACTTAAAGATGATCAGGTGCTGGTTCAGGAAAATATTTAACCCGGGGCACAACCTATCAAGTTTGTTCTTGCGTTTATTTTACAGGATTAGTTTAACATGGATAAATCCAAATTAAACTTGGGGCTAATGTCAGGGATATACCCCGTTGTATGACCCAGCCGGAAGTATGACCCGGCCGGGCTTGGCGTTTTCATTGGTAACCAGCCAGAGGACTGGCGACTCACTGGTCTGACGATTTACGAGCCCGGCGACTCACGGATGGCCCTAACGGCGGGTCAAATAGAAGACTAGGCCCAAGGCCCAGAAGGCCGGCTTATGTTATGATGGGCCGGTTTAAGAGGAAAGCGTAAGGAATATTCCCTTACAAAGGAATCAAGACTAGGACTCCACTTGTAATAGACTAGTCCTAATCCAAATAGGACTCCACATGTAACCCGCCCCTTCAACTTATATAAGGAGGGGCAGGGCACCCCAAGAGGGACAAGCAAGAAACAATCTCTAGGGCTAGACACAAAGAGCCGGCTTACCGGCAACTCCATGATGAGCATAATGAGACCTAGTGAAAGTGCAACTATCTCTAGGTGGTTTTGGTAATTCATAACAACATATAGCTCATTGAGCTAATGCTATTCCAAGACTATTATTTCAGGAAAGCTTAATGAATGGCATGGCATGGATGATGAAAGTGGATCCCTCAAAATACTAAGGACAAAGGATTGGCTCAAGCTCAAAAGCTCAAGACTCTTCATTTTACATTTTAGTGGTCCAAGATCACATTGAGTCTATAGGAAAAGCCAATACTATCAAGGAGGGATGAGGTGTTGCTTAATGATCCTCTCGCTTCATGTGCTTAGTGATATGCTCCAAAACCCTCAGCTACTTCCCCACATCCACAAATGACCTAAACCCAGAGCCTAAATCGGTCACACTGATTCTTCCTACCCGGCGCCACCGATTTCAAATGTCATAGCCACTGCCACAAACCCTAGGCAAACCGGTCCTACCGATAGGGATCTCGGTCTCACCGAGATGGGATTGTAATCTCTTTGTTACCCTTCGTAACGTTTCGGTCTAACCGAAGTGAGCGATCGGTCCCACCGAGATTGCAATGTAAACTCTCTATTTCCCTTTTGTAACATTTCGATCTCACCGGAAAGAGCAAATCGGTCCCACCGAGTTTACCTGACCAACTCTCTGGAAAGCTTATTACCAAAATCGGTCTCACCGAGTTAGTGTAATCGGTCTTATCGAGATTAGGTTATGCCCTAACCCTAAACGAATCGGTCTCACCGAGTTGCATGTCAGTCCCACCGAAAATCACTAACGGTCACTAGGTTTACTAAATCGGTCCGACCGAGTCTGTTGAATCGGTCCCACCGAGTTTGGTAAATTGTGTGTAACGGTTAGATTTTGTGTGGAGGCTATATATACCCCTCCACCTCCTCTTCATTCGTAGAGATAGCCATCAGACTAAACCTACACTTCCAACTTACCATTTCTGAGAGAGAACCACCTACTCATGTGTTGAGGCCAAGATATTCCATTCCTACCATATGAATCTTGATCTCTAGCCTTCCCCAAGTTGCTTTCCACTCAAATCCTCTTTCCACCAGATCCAAATCCTATGAGAGAGAGTTGAGTGTTGGGGATACTATCATTTGAAGCACAAGAGCAAGGAGTTCATCATCAACACACCATTTGTTACTTCTTGGAGAGTGGTGTCTCCTAGATTGGCTAGGTGTCACTTGGGAGCCTCCGACAAGATTGTGGAGTTGAACCAAGGAGTTTGTAAGGGCAAAGAGATCTCCTACTTCGTGAATATCTACCGCTAGTGAGGCAAGTCCTTCATGGGCGACGGCCATGGTGGGATAGACAAGCTTGCTTCTTCGTGGACCCTTCGTGGGTGGAGCCCACCATGGACTCGCGCAACCGTTACCCTTCGTGGGTTGAAGTCTCAATCAACGTGGATGTACGATAGCACCACCTATCGGAACCACGCCAAAAACATCCGTGTCTCCAATTGCGTTTGAATCCTCCAAACCCTTCCCTTTTTTTTGCAAGTTGCATGCTTTAATTTCCGCTGCCTATATACTCTTTGCATGCTTGCTTGATTTGTGTGATGATTGCTTGACTTGTCCTAAGATAGCTAAAATCTGCCAAACTCTAAAATTGGGAAAAGGTTAAGTTTTTAATTGGTCAAGTAGTCTAATCACCCCCCTCTAGACATACTTCAAGGTCCTACAAGTGGTATCAGAGCTTTGGTCTCCATTTGCTTTGATTTCCATAGCTTTGGTGGTCATAGCCTTGGTTTCACAACCTAGGAGAGTATGGCGTCTAGTGAGGGAAATTATCACCGTAGAGGTCCTTACTTTGATGGTCCTAACTGTGCTACTTGGAAGCATAAGATGAAAATGCATATTCTCGGACATAACCCCGCCGATTGGGAAATTATTTGTATTGGCTTGCAAGGTGAATTCTTTGATGGGAGAGAGCCGAATCGTGAAGCTAATGCGGAAGAATTGAATATGCTGCAATACAATGCTCAAGCTTGTGATATCATCTTCAACGGATTGTGCCCCGAAGAATTCAACAAAATTAGCCATCTTGAGAATGCAAAGGAAATTTGGGATACTTTGATTGATATGCACGAAGGTACCGATTCCGTCAAGGAATCCAAATTGGATGTGCTCCAAAGTCAGCTTGACAAGTTCAAAATGAAGGATGGTGAAGGTGTCGCTGAAATGTACTCTAGGCTTGCACTTATTACAAATGAGATTGTCGGCTTAGGGAGTGAAGAGATGACCGACAGATTCATCATCAAGAAGATCCTAAGAGCATTGGATGGAAAGTATGATACCGTGTGCACATTGATCCAAATGATGCCAAACTACAAAGATCTCAAGCCAACGGAAGTCATTGGAAGAATTGTTGCTCATGAGATGTCACTCAAGGATAAGGAGGAACTTCACAACAAGTCGAGTGGTGCTTACAAAGCCTCAAGTGAAGCCCCCACATCATCAAGTGAAAAACAAACCTTCAATGAAGAATTGAGCTTAATGGTGAAGAACTTCAACAAATTCTACAAGAGTAGAAGCAAAGAAAGAAGCTCCAAGTCAAGGTCTTACCATGACAAAAGATCTTCTAGTCGAGAGCGTAATTGCTACAATTGTGGGAGGCCTGGACACTATTCCAATGAGTGTACGGCACCCTACAAAAGAAGAGAAGATTCTCCAAGAATAAGAAGCAAAAGATAAGAATCACCACCAAGAGAGAGGAAGAGTAGAGATGATTGTTATGAATGAAGACCCTCACGGAGAAGCAAGGATTCAGAAAGGAAGGACAAGTCATCAAGGAGCTACACAAAACGAAGACATCAAGCTCATGTTGGTGAATGGGTATCCGGCTCCGACTCCGACAAACACTCCGAGAGAAGCTATCACTCCGACTCCGAATATACTCAAGATGAAGGTGTTGCCGGTCTAGCACTTGTGTCAACCAACTCATACGACATATTTGATTCACCAAATGAAGGAATTGGAAGATGCTTCATGGCCAAAGGTCCAAAGGTAACACACCCTGAGTATGTTGATTTCAATAGTGATGAAGATGACTTGCTTGTGGATGATGATTTACTTGTTGACAACTCTAGTGATGAATACTATGACGAAACGTTAATTAATCATGCTATTCAAGATAAAACGAATGACACTGATAAGGAGAATATTGAGCTTCTAACTAAAGAACTGAACACTCTTAAGTTGGCTCATGAAACTATCTTCAAAGATCATCAAGAACTTTTAAGGGCTCATGAGAAGTTACGCTTTGAAAAGCTCAATCTTGAGCAAGAGCATGAGTTCTTAAAAGCAATCAATGATGATCTCCGTAAGAAAAGTTCTTCTTACATTGCCAAGCGTTTACTCCTATCTACTTACATGCCTCAAGTCAAGTCTAGTAACAAGTACAAGAAAGATACTTCCTCTAGTAGTAACAATAATAATGTCAAATCCAATATTGTTGCTTCTAATAGTTCTCTTGATTCCACTAATGATTGTTTTAGCCAAGTTACACTTGAGCAAGAAAATAGCTTATTGAAGGGAATTATAGAGAAAGGTGTCTACAAGAGCCTTGCCGGGAGTAAGCAATTCGAGGAAATTGTATGCAAGCAAGGAAGACACCGGAAGAATCAAGGTGTTGGTTTTGAACGAAAGTTCAATGCCAATGGAGTTGAGTGGGAAGAAGATCAATACCCCAAGACGAAGTTTGTTCCTCAACAAGAGAAGTATGATCCTACTTCCTTCAAGGGAACACAAGCTCAAGATGATCTTCCACCACAAGATCACAAGAACAAAGGCAAGGACAAGCTTCAAGAAGAGATTGATGCATTTGAAGAAGCACCTAAGGTCTCGGTCAAGTGGATTCCCAAGACTACGTCAAGTTCTACTTCATCAAGTACAACTACAACTCCAAGGATTCCCATCAAGATGATGTGGATCCCGAAGAAGAAGAACTAGAGAGTTCTTGAGGGTGACTCCGCCAACATTCTTCACTCATATCATTATGGCAAGGACAAGTGCAATCAACTTCCACATCTTGCACTAGTTCAAGGAGTCACAAACCCTCATGTTGGTAAGACAAGGGACAAGGTAACCTAATGATTTCATGGACATCATCTTGTGTGTGCATCACTCTATGTCTATGGAAATTCTTGTTTGTTCCTTGTGGGACTAACCCATGTAGGTAAGTCGAAAGTGCAACTCACTCCAACGGATTGCTCCAAATGATCTACATCAACATTGAGCATCCACATCTTCAACACCTACATGAGTCATCATCGACAAAACCCAAGGTTAGTTCATCCCTCTAAGGGGGGATCTCACATCTAGGGGGAGCTTAACTCTAAGAATTGAGTCAAAGCAACTCTAATGGTGTGAACACATCAATGCATTATGTAAAAGTGGTAACCCCACTTGAGCTTAAACGATGAGTATGACCTATGATCAAATGTTTATCATTTGACTCCAAAGTCAATATACTCATATATAGATGACCTAGTCATCGCCAATCGTTTGATAGATGCTAGAATTGGTTGTGCATGTTTTGCCACATATTTCATTTGCCATCTTATTGTGTGAGCATGTTGGCGCATATTTTACTCATTCAAGGACATACACTTGTTGTTTTGATTGATTTGCCTCTTTTTCTTTTTGCCAAGTGGATGGACAAGAATGCCTAAGAACTTTCTCTAGCTATCTATGCTTTTCTCATCTCAAACTCTATTCATGCTACATCACAAAATTTGATCCAGTCAGATTCGAACCACTCTGTGTGAGGAGCACTCGGATTCCCCGATTCATCATAGACTTAAACTTCCAAAACTTCTTTGTGATTCTCGGTCTGACCGATTCCTCCATTTCGGTCCTACCGAGATCACCAAGTCAATCTAGGTTTTCAATCTCGGTGCAATCGATTTGAACTTTTCGGTCACACCGAGTTGCTATAATTGTACACAGTTATGCATCTTGGTGCCACCGAGTTGTTCCACTTGGTCACACTGACAGGGTCGGGCTATATATAGTCACGGGCAAAAATTTGGAAATTCCTCCGAACCCCTTCGCCCGCGCAATAGCTCGCTCTGCCTCCATGGTCTCCGGATCGTCTCCTCGTCGCCAGCCGCCTCCTGTCGCTGGTCTCCGCCACCGTCAATGGAATTCAACCCCACCATTGCCGCCATAGAGAGTTCATCGCCAAGCTAGGGTATGGACTCGATCACAGTGCTATCCTTGTCCGATTCCTAGCACATTGTGTTCTTATTGATTCTTGCCACGATTGAAACACTCCTATCCAGTCAATGCAATTCGTAGACTAGATGAGATTTGAAAATTTAGGGTTAGGTTTCCGCCGAAACTATCTCGGACCCACCGAGTTGAAAAACTCGGTCCCACCGATTTGGCTTATGCCATTGCACTAGTAACTCTCGGTCTGACCGAGAATTGCTAATCGGTGCGACCAATTTTAGGACTTTGTGAAACCCTAGCAGTCTCGGTGCCACCAAACTATGACTCGGTCCAACCGAGTTCATCAGTTTAGGTTCCAAAACTGTTTCGGTATCACCGAGTTTGAAAATCGGTTGATCCGAAATGCTTTCTGTGGAAAACGAAAACTAAATTTTTGAATCATTCTTTTGCAACAATATCTGCATTTTGTGATGCTCATCCACTCTATCTCATCTATAACTCTTCACAGGGTCAGCAGTCAGTGTTTGCAGCATGTCAGACCAGAGTGACAGCCAAAACAGGTCAGCAGAGCAGATTGACATGAGTGAGGGCACTAGTCCCTCCAGCACTTCAGATGAAGGCAGCAGGAGCACTCCAAGCAACCTGCCTAAGGCTGCTACCAGGCAAAGGAGGAAGAGAACCTCAGACTCTGAAGATGAGGATTATAGAGCAGAAGAAGATGAGGCTACATCCAAGAAAGTAGTACTCAAAAAGGAGTATGGCTCAGCAAAGCATACAAAGCCAGGCATGAAGATTAAAAGGCCTGCGGGAAGACAACCAATGTCCAAAGCCAGAGTCTCAACTCAACTGCCTGAAAAGCCTGATCCCAAAGAGCCAGCTGCTACTGAAGGAAAGAAAAGGAAGGAAAGGGTCAAGAAGACCATAGCCAGAGTTGTTGGGCAACCTTCCATGATGGAAGAGGAAGAAGAGCTTGCTGCACCAGCACCCAAGGCACCAAAGCTTATGGGTGATGCTATTAGATCAGGGGCTGCAACATCTAAGCCCAAGGAAGCACCCAAAGCTGCCCCCAAGGCCAAGTCTGCACCAAAGAGGAATACTAGGAGTATTCCAGCTGCTGAGAAGAACAAGGCCCCAGTGCCTGAGGTTGCTGAGGAGGAAGATGAAGAAGGACAAGTTCTGAGGAAGCTCAAGCCCAAGATACCAGATCATAATGATGCCCATCCTGTGGCTAAGGACATGAACATCAGAAAAGATTCAGGGTTGAGGCTATGGAGGATGGCAGATCCATATGCCACAAGGAGAAGAACTGCTGTTAATTACAGGTTCCATACAAAGGAACAGTAGGACATCTATGAGACAATCTTGTTGGACAAGAAGCCCATTGTGTGTGATATGAGGTGGGTCGACTGGACCTACATGAACGAAAATGAAGAGCACTATCCTGGAGTGCAAGACAGTTTTGTTGCTTGTGGAGTTGCAGATTTTGTTGGGCAAAAGCTCACCAACTGGAATGATGAACTCATCATGCAATTCTACTCCACAGCACACTTCTATCCAGATGGGAGGATAGTTTGGATGTCTGAAGGTACAAGGTACCAGTCAACTATTGAGGAGTGGGCAAAACTGATAAATGCCCCAAAGGAAAATGATGATGACCTGGATGTATATGCCAAGAAGAAAATGGGACACAATACCATGGCACATATGTACAAGGAGATCCCAGACAAAGCTCTAGAGACTTTCTCTTTTGGATCAGTCCACTTTCTTCTGTCAGGGTTGCCCACAATCAATTGGATCCTAAGGCACACACTATTGCCTAAGTTAGGTGATCACAACATGATTAGAGGGCATGCAATCAATATGTTGCATTTATTTGATGTGCCTCAGAAATTCAAAGTCATGAGCCTTATAGTTGAAACCATTAAGAGGACTGCAGCAGATCAGAAGAGGAACTATGGATATGCCCCTCAGATTCAGGAGTTGATTAACTCAAAGATGGGCACAGGAAAATATCTATTGGATAAGGAACATTTTCCTCTCTATCCATACTTTGAGGACAATCAGGTTGTCATGAATGAGAATGATCCATCATCAGTTCAAGCTCAAGAGAAGAAGGAGAAGGCAAGGAAGGAGAAGGCTGCCAAGATGCCAACTCAAGAGGAGGCATCTAAGTATTTATTGAAGAACAAGCAGGAGCAGCTTGGTTACTTGGTAGAATCATCTCTGAGGATTGAGAAGGGATTGGCCACCCTCACTCAAAATCAGGAGAGCTTGGAAAGAATCATGGAACAAAAATTCTATGATCTAGATGTCAAAGTAACTGAGATTCAGTCAGTTGTGGAGCAGCTACAGGATGACATGCAAGAGAGGAAGGGCAAGACTGCCACTAATGTATTTGCCAGAGTGCCTAGAGCTCAGAGGTCAGCTGATGTGCCCCGTGCCAGACACCAAAGCCACATCATCTGCACCAGCTATAGCTCCTACAGCTCTAGTGCAACCAGCTCCAGCACTAACTCCTCCAGCTCCCTCTACATCAACTGAAGCCTTCATCCAAGGAGCCATCTCTACACCACCACCTGAAGATCAAGCCTGAGAGTCGATCTAGCACTATGCATTTTCTATGAACTTTTTGGTAACTTGTTGCCAAAGGGGGAGAAAAATGTATAGATCATAGTCTTCGAGAGAGAGAGTGTTTCTTTTGTTCTCTCTTGATTTGGTGGTTAAAACTTTGTTTGCTTTTGATTGCTTGAGATACTATGCTATTCTTGTGAGACATTAATGATCATGTGTTTGATCATAAGCTACACTTATGCATGTTTGATGATATTATCTTATCTATCCTATGTGATCATTCACTTTGCTTGGTGATGAGTGCATGTATTCAATATTTATCATTTTGAGCGCTCCACCAAGATGTATGTGACATGGAAGAGTAACCCATGAGCCTAATTCCTTGTGCATTTGCAATCCAAAGCAAATCTTAAACTATGCACAAATTTAGGGGGAGCTCTTGCTTATCACATACTTCTCAAAGCGACGATGTTTTTCAATCTTATAATCATTTGCCGAAGCTTTGATCTATATGTTGTCATCAATTACCAAAAAGGGGGAGATTGTAAGTGCAACGATCCCTAGGTGGTTTTGGTAATTCATAACAACATATAGCTCATTGAGCTAATGCTATTCCAAGACTATTATTTCAGGAAAGCTCAATGAATGGCATGGCATGGATGATGAAAGTGGATCCCTCAAAATACTAAGGACAAAGGATTGGCTCAAGCTCAAAAGCTCAAGACTCTTCATTTTACATTTTAGTGGTCCAAGATCACATTGAGTCTATAGGAAAAGCCAATACTATCAAGGAGGGATGAGGTGTTGCTTAATGAGCCTCTTGCTTCATGTGCTTAGTGATATGCTCCAAAACCCTCAGCTACTTTCCCACATCCACAAATGACCTAAACCCAGAGCCAAAATTGGTCACACCGATTCTTCCTACCCGGCGCCACCGATTTCAAAAGTCATAGCCACTGCCACAAACCCTAGGCAAATCGGTCCTACCGATAGGGATCTCGGTCTCACCGAGATGGGATTGTAATCTCTCGGTTTCCCTTCATAACGTTTCGGTCTAACTGAAGTGAGCGATCGGTCCCACCGAGATTGCAATGTAAACTCTCTATTTCCCTTTTGTAACATTTCGGTCTCACCGAAAAGAGCAAATCGGTCCCATCGAGTTTACCTGACCAACTCTCTGCAAAGCTTATTACCAAAATCGGTCTCACCGAGTTTGTGTAATCGGTCTTACCGAGATTACGTTATGCCCTAACCCTAAACGAATCGGTCTCACCGAGTTGCATGTCAGTCCCACCAAAAATCACTAACGGTCACTAGGTTTACTAAATCGGTCCGACCGAGTCTGTTGAATCGGTCCCACCGAGTTTGGTAAATTGTGTGTAACGGTTAGATTTTGTGTGGAGGCTATATATACCCCTCCACCTCCTCTTCATTCGTAGAGATAGCCATCAGACTAAACCTACACTTCCAACTTACCATTTCTGAGAGAGAACCACCTACTCATGTGTTGAGGCCAAGATATTCCATTCCTACCATATGAATCTTGATCTCTAGCCTTCCCCAAGTTGCTTTCCACTCAAATCCTCTTTCCACCAGATCCAAATCCTATGAGAGAGAGTTGAGTGCTGGGGAGACTATCATTTGAAGCACAAGAGCAAGGAGTTCATCATCAACACACCATTTGTTACTTCTTGGAGAGTGGTGTCTCCTAGATTGGCTAGGTGTCACTTGGGAGCCTCCGACAAGATTGTGGAGTTGAACCAAGGAGTTTGTAAGGGAAAGGAGATCGCCTACTTCGTGAATATCTACCACTAGTGAGGCAAGTCCTTCATGGGCGACGGCCATGGTGGGATAGACAAGCTTGCTTCTTCGTGGACCCTTCGTGGGTGGAGCCCTCCATGGACTCGCGCAACCGTTACCCTTCGTGGGTTGAAGTCTCGATCAACGTGGATGTACGATAGCACCACCTATCGGAACCACGCCAAAAACATCCGTGTCTCCAATTGCGTTTGAATCCTCCAAACCCTTCCCTTTACTTTCTTGCAAGTTGCATGCTTTAATTTCCGCTGCCTATATACTTTTTGCATGCTTGCTTGATTTGTGTGATGATTCCTTGACTTGTCCTAAGATAGCTAAATCTGCCAAACTCTAAAATTGGGAAAAGGTTAAGTTTTTAATTGGTCAAGTAGTCTAATCACCCCCCCTCTAGACATACTTCAAGGTCCTACACCTAGCCACAAACAGCATGTAGGGCTATTACTGGATGATGTTTCCCGGGGCCCGAAGCTGTCTAAACCCTTGTCTTGTGTTGCGTCTCTCGATTCCGCTCAACCCCTCTCAAGCTACTACATAGATGCGTTGGCCTCATGATTAAGTCCTCACACTAGGACATCTACTGTGAAAAATCAAACTCGACGTGGTATTCGGCACGTCGGAGAACTACAGGTACGGAGAGTTATGCTTCCATGTGGCACCGTTAAACAGCGGGTATCATGCTTTGCTGCGGCGAGACGCATTCACGTGCTTCCAAGCCATACCCCATTACGGGTATATGAAGCTCAAAATGCCCGGGCCCAATGGAATCATCACTATCACCAATGATCCGGACATAGCACTCCACGCCGAAAACAAAACCGCATCTCTAGCCCTTGAGGCATTATCTAAGGCCCTCGCAGACGAGGAATTGACCACTCTACGTTCTACAATAGATAGGGACGATGTAATCCTCGACAAGAGACTCAAATCCACTTCCTTCAAGCCGGCAGACAAAATAGTCAAATTTCAGGTCCACCTGACGGACCCCAAGAAAACAGCTTCCATTGGGGCACAGCTGGATCCAACGGCGGACGCGCATTACGCGCATTCCTACATGAGAACTAGGACATTTTTGCCTGGCACCCTTCGGATATGCGAGGTATCCCATGAAGACTGGCCGAGCATAGTCTCAATATACTGAAAGGATACAAACCAGTCAAACAAACTCTGTGCCGATTCTCCGAACTCAAATGACATGCTATGGGGGAGGAGCTAGCCAAGCTACTCGAAGTCGGGTTTATCAGAGAGATCAAACATCCGGACTGGCTAGCAAACCTGGTCATGGTACCTAAGAAGGATAAATCCTGGCGCCTATGTGTCGATTTTAAAGACCTTAACAAGGCTTGCCCTAAGGATCCCTTCCCACTCCTCTAATCAACCATATTATTGACACAACCGCAAGGCACGATTCATTGTGCTTCCTCGACGCATATTACGGATATCATCAAATTAAGATGAAAGAATCCGACCAAGCCGCAATGGCATTCATCACTCTGTATGGGCCCTTCTGCTTCAACACTATGCCTTTTGGGCTCAAGAACGCCGTCGCAACCTACCAACGCATGATTCAAACATGCCTAGAAAAACAGATCGACAAAATTATGGAGGCATATGTAGATGACGTAGTCATCAAAACCAAACATGTCAATTCATTGGTGGATGACTTACGCCTTACATTTGACAACCTCCGAGCATATGACATACGGCTCAATCCAGAAAAATGCGTTTTCGGCGTTCCAGCCGGAA
This sequence comes from Triticum dicoccoides, assembly GCF_002162155.2. NCBI lineage: Eukaryota > Viridiplantae > Streptophyta > Magnoliopsida > Poales > Poaceae > Triticum > Triticum dicoccoides. Next base: position 616,659,571 of record NC_041383.1, read on the forward strand.
AGCTGCTTGGGTTCATCGTCTCCAATAGAGGAATCAAAGCAAACCCCACTAAAATCCGAGCCCTGTCACAGTTGGCAACACCAACAGACCTCAAGCAGGTCCAAAAATTAGTCGAGTGTGTGGCGGCTTTAAGCCGTTTTGTCTCCAGACTAGGGGAAAAGGTGTTGCCATTATATCGCTTGCTATGCCGCACTGACCACTTCGTGTGGACGGACGCTGCCACAGCCAGACTGGAAGAAATAAAGGCTCTGTTAGCGAGTAACCCAATCCTGGCCGCACCAAACATCGGTGAACCGATGCTTCTCTACATATCTGCAACTCACCAGGTGGTGAGTGCGGTGCTCGTCGTCGAACGAGATGAGGAGGGACATAAATTCGCACTTCAAACACCAGTATATTATGTATCAATGGTCCTTACACCATGCAAATCCCGATACCTGCATTATCAAAAGATAGCATATGCGGTCTTTATGGCATCCCGCAAACTGTGACACTACTTTCAAGAGTGCTCCATCACGGTGGCTTCCGAAGTACCACTTAATGATATTATAAACAATTGGGACGCCGCCGGCCTGATTGCCGAATGGGCCATTGAGCTCTTACCATTTGAAATAATTTACAAGCCACGCCGAGCTATCAAATCTCAGGTCTTGGCTGACTTCATCGCCGAATGGACAGAGGCCGAACTCCCTAAAGAATACGACACATATTCCAACTGGGTGATGCACTTCGACGACTCTAAAATGTTAGCCGGATTGGGGGCTGGTGTCGTCTTGACATCCCTCACAGGAGACACTATCCGTTATATGCTCCAAATACTATATACAGACTCTAACAATGCAGCCGAATTCGAGGCCCTATTGCACATTCTCCGGACTGTCGTCTCCATGGGCATACAACACCTCAAAGCGCGCGGGGATTCAAACCTCGCAATACCGCAAATAAATGGAGACTTCAATGCAAAAGATTCGAAGATGGCGGCTTATCGTAACGCCATACTTAAAATTTTAGCTCGGTTTGAAGGGCTCGAGTTTCATCATGTGGCTTGAGAGAGTAATCAAGCTACGGACATACTTGCCCTCATGGTCCCTAAATGCGACCCCGTCCCACCTAACACCTTCGTGGAGAGGCTCTTCAAGCCATCCGTAGTGTGGAAGGATGATAGCAGCAACACAATTCCAGAGCCGATTATACCCCCCGATTCCGAACACAGCTCCGATATCGTTGGGGGTTCGAGCACAAAGATAACACCATTGACCCACGAAATCATGGCTGTAATTGCCCCATGGACTGAACCTTTCCTTGCCTACCTTACTAGGAATGATCTCCCTGATGATCAGACAGAGGCCCGTCGCATTGTTTGACGCTCAAAGGCCTACAAAGTCCATGAGGGGAACTGTAAAAGAAAAGTACCACCGGAGTACTCCAAAGGTGTATCTCTGAAGAAGAAGGACGGCATCTCTTGGCTGAAATACACGACGATCTTGGTGTCCATCATGCCGCAGCTCGGGCCCTTGTAAGTAAGGCCTTCCATGTGGGTTTCTTTTGGCCCACGGCCCGAGCAGACACACAGGACCTCGTACAGCGCTGTGTTGGATGTCAGCTTTTCGCCAATCAAAGCCATATGCCACCCACAGCCTTACAAACAATCCCCATTACTTGGCCTTTTGCGGTCTGGGGGCTAGACATGGTCGGACCCCTTAAAGGGGGAAGCCATAAGAAGAAATATTTACTGGTCATGGTCGACAAGTTCACTAAGTGGATAGAAGCCAAACCAGTCAAAGCGGCCGAAGACAGACCGGCTATAGACTTCATCTCCGGTGTTGTACACCGTTATGGTGTCCCGCATAGTATTATTATTGAGAACGGTTCTGACTTTACGGCCGATGAGGTGAAAACCTGGTGCGCTAATTTGGGCATCAAGCTCAATTACGCCTCCGTATATCACCCTCATACAAGGTCATGTCGAACGGGCTAATGGCTTGATAATGAGCGGCATCAAACCCAGACTAGTGCGATCTCCGCGAGAATCAGACAAGCATTGGGTTGAAGAACTTGATTCTGTACTCTGGGGCTGCATACCACGCTCAATCGCATTACCGTATATACAATACACCTTATTTCATGGTGTACGGCGCCGAGGCAGTATTGCCTTGCGACATTATTCATGACTCACCCTGAGTGCACATGTATGAAGAGAGAGAGGTCGAGCTTGATCGGCGGGATGATCTGGACGACTTGGAGGAGGAGCGCGACGTCGCGAAGGCCCGTTTCGCATTTTACCAACAGCAAGCTCAGTGATATCAAAGCAGGGAAGTACGGGCAAAGACTTATAATGTTGGTGAACTCGTACTACGCCTACCAGAGAAGAAAAAGTACAAGCTCAAGCCCAAATGGGAGGGTCCCTTCATTATAGATGAAGTTCTCACTGGAGGAGCCTATCGCCTTCGCAATGCTTCGGATAATCATTTGGAACCAAACCCATGGAACGCTGCTCGGCTCCGAAGATTCTATGCCTAAGTTCGCCCTTATAACTTCTTCGTATTTTCTTTTCTCCCTCTCACCCTTTTTCTCTCTTTTTCGTTTTTTACGACTTCTACCGGTGTTCGGATAAACCGCACACTCGAGGGATATACATCATTAAATGTACATACCCCATAATACCTGGGGGCTTCTTCTCACAGAAGCTTATTATGATTATTATTTTGGAGCGTCAAGCTCACCGTATATATGTGTTGTCTACTCGTATGTGTCCTGTCTTTGCCACTATAAGCACCTTTATGACTTAAGTTTTTGCCAAGCTGGGTTGCCTGGCTCCTGTGCTTATGCCCTACGTTCCCGCTTGTTCGGCTAGGGTATAAAGGGGGCACCTCTGCGATTGTTACAACCGGGTTATCTGGATGTGTACCTCAGACGGGTAAAGCCAAAAGCTAGCGTTCTTAAGGGAATAGTCGTTCGGCGGACAAGAGACGAACTGCCCTCGCTACAATATATACGTCCCCAAATTATAATGCGTACTGTGATTTTTCGCACCACCCCTTCTGCATGCGCAAAAACGCATGCTGGCCCAAGGAAAGGAACCCTTAATGGAACTATTCTCTGGAAGATGTTTCTTACGATCAAATGTAATATAACATAACTCCCCAAATACAACTTGTCTTTTTAAGCAACTATGATCGGACTACCTAGTTTCCGAACATACCTGGGTGATTACCAAGGGTATAATATCCGAAAACCCTCCAAACCTCGGGTTTTGGAGGTCGAAGCGGAAAGTCTGCCATGACAATCGTTTTAAAATTCGGCTGGAGGTAAGTTTGTTGATAAAGTAAACTGCTACTTGGACTAAAAAACTTCTTCTTCCTCTAGACCCTCTAGTAGGTTGTCTAGCTAACAATCCTTTTGAGAAAACTTAGCGGCTATTTTCACTTAATCGTACACTAAGCTAACAAGAATTTCTTGTCCATCTGGTCCCCGAGGTCCGACCCGGGCCATATGATTCGGATCAAGTTTGGTATACCGCGTTTTCACCATGGCCCAGGCTTCTCGGGTGCCTTCCCGACACGCTGATATCTTCCATATCTCCAAACGGGGACGAGCTCCCTTGAATAAATTCGCAAGCTCATCCATACTTCCTGGTGGTGGATACGATGGCCATAAAGCCTTAGCCATGTTCCTCAATGCTTTCCGAGCTCGCTCGTGCACTTTGGACAGCTCTATAGCAGGTCGCCTTGGAATCCAGACACTTCTCCTTTGGGACGTCCGTTTAGCAAACCTACAGAAGTAAACTTATAAAATTTTCAAAACAGGAGACCGTGTGATAGATAGGTTAAAGAGCATATTGAATATGCTGCCTTTCAGCTTCTTGTTCTCCTTCGAAGCATCCGATAATTGGGCTCTTAAATCCTTCAGTTCTTCGTCTTGCTTGATATTTGCATCGTGTAGTATGTTCTTCTCATTAATGGTCTGTGTCAATACACGTTGACCAGCGGCTTCTTGCCCTTCGGCATGTTGTTTGTCCGCTTGAGCAACCCTTAGCCTCTCCTCCAGCTGATCTGTCGAGCCTACCAATGAGACAAAAGCATAGTTAAGCAACCTTGTTGTAGGCACGGAATCTTATTTCTGAGCTGCTGCTATACTTACCATCCGGTGCGTTCTTGGACTTCTTCAAATTTTCCAGTTTGGCGGTGGTAGCATTCAGCTTAGTTCAGCATTCTTCTAGCTCTTTTGATAATGTGTTATTCCTCTCCATGAGCACCTGACAATATAACAACTCTCAAATCAGTTGGTCCAACTGCTTCAAGACTCGGGGGCTACTGGCATATGATTATTGAATCTGCATAAAGATACTTACCCGCATATCCTTTGAAAGCTAGTGAGTGGCTCCAGCAAGTCCATCTCGAGCAGCTCGGATATAAGCGTATGTTGAGCTGAAAGCATTGAATGCCTTTTCGGTGAAGTTCGGGCCACGCATAGCCACTCTCCGTCGCCGGTGATTCATCGCACTCTCCACTTGGAGTTCGTGATGGATACATTATCCGAATCCTCTGGGAGATGACAATCCGGCATTGCTCCCGCATCCCCTCCAGTCCTTGTGGCAGGGTCCGGGGCTGGATTAGTCTGTGCATGGTCGGCCAGGTCTCTGGATGCAGTCCGGCGCACACTCCTCCTGCAATATGGCACAACAGGGAACGTCACCATCCGATCTATCTGTTGAGTGCGTGCTAAAGGATCATACCTCTTTGACGCATAAGAGGGCCCTACTGTATCGTTGTTTTCCTTTCTTTTCAAAAACGCGCCTTGTGCAAGCGTCATCTTCTTAGAGGACGCCTTTGCTGCAGTACGTTGGTGCGAGCGTCGCCCCTTGGGAGCACAATGTAGTGCGGTGGGTGAGTCGCAGAGGGAAAACTCTTTTTGAGCAGATGTCTTTGATTAAATCTTTGATGTATGTTGTCATCAATTACCGAAAAGGGGGACACTGAAAGCACAAGTGCCCCTTGGGTGATTTTGCTCATTAATGTCAACATATATTTTGTTAGACTAATAGTTTTATCCAGTGTATTTCAGACAAGTTCAACAATGGAGTGGCAAGGACAATAGGATTGTCGACCCCTTCAAACTGCTAAGGACAAGGATTGGCAAAAGCTCAAGACTCTTCATTTCTATTTAAGTGATCCAAGATCGCATTGGGTCCATAGGAAAGCCAATACTATTAAAATGGGATGGGTGTTGCTTAATGATCTTGTTGCTCAAGTGCTTAGTGGTATTGCTCCAAAACCCACAGCCACTTTCTCTATCTAAATATGGGATGGGTGTTTGTATGGCCCAAAAAGAAATGAATAATCACATGTAATTTCCAGAAAGGGAAGAACATTTTGAACTCTTTCGCAAGTATATGTGATAAACAGATACAACGTATCCATTGAACTGGTATTTTTTTCTCAATGAACTTTTCTGATATAGGAACTAGAATTTGTACCAATAGTTTATATTTACCATGTCAAAAGCAAACAACATGCATATATATTGATCTGCTAGTCAACACATCAACAAGCACGACACCAACATACAACAACAACCAGTCATGGTGCCTTGACCCGGCCTCCTTCAACCTATGATCCGACATCGTTGGCTCATTGTCCTTTCCATCAGTGGCAATACCCCTGAACTTGGCGTAGACTGGTAGTAGAACTTACCGGCCCTCCACACTTGCACAGAAGACATTTAAGCGAACACGAAATGAACCTCCTAGCATTTATTTTGTAAACTTTTCTCAAATTTTTTTGTACTTATATGTCAGTAATAATAGAACATTTGTGATACAATTTTTTGTCCATTTGTGGACATCAACCAAAATAGGAAGGAGAGAGCCCTATCGAACTGATCATTTGTTTTTGACCGAACTATGTATGTGTTCTTCTTTTTTAAGAACTGATCCTGTAATAAGAAGGACAACATCTTCGATGTAAAACCACTCCGAGGGCCACTCTTCGGAGTGCTGGACAGGTATCATGTTCCGCCTATACGCCATACTTCGGCACCGCCCACCTTGAATATGGATCCCTTCTGGGATTGAGGGACGAGGCAGAAATATTTCCTCCATAAGTCAGAATGGGCCTCGCAGCCCAGGAACAACTCGCAAAGAGCAACAAAGCCCACAATGTGTAGAATGGAGCCTGACATGAGGTTGTGCAGTTGGAGACCGTAATACTTGAGAAGACCTCTAAGGAAAGGGTGGATTAGAAATCCCACGCCCCTCAGCAGGAAGGAAACGAAGCACACACACCCCCTTTATTGGGGTTGGGGAATTTCTCTGCCAGGGCTTCGCCATTGAAGGAAGTTAATCCCACCCGAACGGGGACTAGATCTGATGGAGGGAGGTATCCCTGCACCTGAAGCTTGGTCAATTGGGCATGAGGCACCGAGCAGCTCTCCCAGTCGCCTTCTTGAGGGCCGCAGGGACGCGAGGAGGAACAAGGAGAGTTGGCTATCTTTGGTTAGTTTCTTATGGGAAGCTCTAAGGATTTTTGTCTGGTGAGGAATGGCATCTGAAATTCAATCTCTTAAATAAGCGCCTTCCCTACGTGGTCGAGGGGTTATTCGTAAAAATACTTAGACCCTTCGTATTCGTCTGACACGTGGAAGCCGAGGTGACAGTGGCACAGAAGCTGAAGAGTACAATATTTAAAATGAAAAGGACAAAGTATATGTAGCACAATGGGGAACTCACCTTGCAAAGCCGAAGACATGAAGTCGGATACAACGTCGTCATTGAAGGCAAGTTCTGGGGCTACTAAGGGAGTCCTTGATTATGGGGTCCTCGGAGAGCCGGCCTATGTGACAAGGGCCGGACGGACGGGCCGGGAAGATACAGAACCGAAGGCCTTCTCACGTGTCCGGATGGGACTCTCCTTTGCGTGGACGACCAGCTTGGCGTCCGGATGAGTAGATTCCTTCCTCTGTAAACCGACTTTGTGCAACCCTAGTCCTCTCCGGTGCCTATATAAATCGGAGGGTTTAGTCCTTAGAGGGGAACACAATCATACAGGCTAGACATCTAGGGTTTAGCCATTACAATCTCGAGGTAGATCAACTCTTGTAAACCCCTATACTCATCAAAGTCAATCAAGCAGGAAGTAGGGTATTACCTCCATTAAGAGGGCCCGAACCTGGGTAAACATTGTGTCCCCTGCCTCCTGTTACCTTTGATCCTTAGACACACAGTTCGGGACCCCGTACCCGAGATTTGCCGGTTTTGACACCGACAATCGTATCACCATTACACCTGTATCTTTATTGTTTTTCTTAGTTTGATCCTTTTGGTTATATCTTGATCTAGTAGAGTACAATTTTAGTATGATCTAGCTTTGAGTTTTGTTTGGTTTCTATCTATTTAATCAGTCCATGAGCTATATATAATAAAGAGTAGTTTTGAGTTGAGAGCTTTGGTATCTTGTTATGATCTTGAGAGAATTAAAGAAAGAATAAAAAAATAGAAAGATCATATTGATCTTATGGAGAGTAATGACTTCACATATAAATAGTATGATGAATAAAAGTTGTTGAGAGTTGACAAACATAGTTTTGGTCATCGTTGCAATTAATAGGAAGTAATAAATAAAGAGAGGTTTTCACATATAAATATACTATCTTGGACATATTTTGTGATTGTGAGCACTCATTAAAATATGACATGCTAAAAAGTTGATGTTGGACAAGGAATACAACGTAATGGGTTATGTTTTCTTATATCTGAAGAAGTTATATTTTCATGGATCATCCAACATGTTGAGCTTGCCTTTCCCTCTCATGCTAGCCAAATTCTTTGCACCAAGTAGAGATACTACTTGTGCTTCCAAACATCCCTAAACTCAGTTTGCCATGAGAGTCCACCATACCTACCTTTGGATTGAGTAAGATCCTTCAAGTAAGTTGTCACCGGTGCAAGCAATAAAAATTGCTAAATATGTATGATCTATTAGTGTGAAGAAAATAAGCTTTATACGAGCTTGTGATATGGAAGAAATAAAAGCGATGGACCGCATAATAAAGGTCCCTTTCACAAGTGGCAATATAAAGTTACATTCTTTTGCATTAAGATTATGTGCATCCAACCATAAAAGCGCATGACAACCTCTGCTTCCCTCTGCGAAGGGCCTATCTTTTATTTTTACCGTCTACCTTCATACAAGAGTCATGGTGACCTTCACCTTTCCTTTTTACACTTTTATCCTTTGGCAAGCACTGTGTGTTGGAGAGATCCAGATATATAAATCCACTTGGATATAGGTTTTCATAAAGTTTATTGTTGACATTACCCTTGAGGTAAAAAGCTGGGAGGCGAAACTATAAGCCCCTATCTTTCTCTGTGTCCAATTGAAACTTTGTACCCATAAGTATCGCGTGAGTGTTAGCAATTGTGAAAGACTAAATGATAGTTGAGTATGTGCACTTGCTGAAAAGCTCTTATATTGACTCTTTCCAATGTTATGATAAGTTGCAATTGCTTCAATGATCGAGATCATAGTTTGTTAGTTTTCAATGAAGTTTCTGATTCATACTGTACATTGTGAATAGATTGTTAATCTAGCATAAGAAATCATATGACAATATATATTGTTGTTCTAAATATGATCATGATGCCCTCATGTCCGTATTTTATTTTATCGATACCTCTATCTCTAAACATGTGGACATATTTTTCGATATCGGCTTTCGCTTGAGGACAAGCAAGGTCTAAGCTTGGGGGAGTTGATACGTCCATTTTGCATCATGCTTTTATATCAATATTTATTGCATTATGGGCTGTTACTACACATTATATCACAATACTTATGCATTTCTCTCTTATTTTATAAGGTTTACATGAAGAGGGAGAATGCCGGAAGCTGGAATTCTGAACTGGAAAAGGAGCAAATATTAGAGACCTATTCTACACAACTCCAAAAGTCCTGAAACTTCATGGAGATTGGTTTTGGAATATATTAAAAATATTGGGCGAAGAAAGCACCAGAGGGGGGCCACCAGTTAGCCATGAGGGTGGAGGGCGCGCCCTACCATCCTGGGCGCGCCTCCCTGCCTTGTGGGCCCCCTGGTAGGCCCCCGACTCCCATCTTCTACTATATGGTGTCTTTTGCCCTGGAAAAAATCATAGAGAAGTTTTCGGCACGAAGCGTCGCCATCTCGAGGCGGAACCTGGGCAGGACCAATCTAGGGCTCCAGTGGAGCTGTTCTGCCGGGCAAACATCCCTCCGGGAGGGGGAAATCACCACCATCGTCATCACCATCGATCCTCTCATTGAGAGGGGGTCAATCTCCATCAACATATTCACCAGCACCATCTCCTCTCAAACCCTAGTTCACCTCTTGTATCCGATCTTTGTCCCAAAACATCAGATTGGTACCTGTGGGTTGCTAGTAGTGTTGATTTCTCCTTGTAGTTGATGCTAGTTGGTTTATTCGGTGGAAGATCATATGTTCAGATCCTTAATGCTTATTAATACCCCTCTGATTATGAACATGAATATGCTTTGTGAGTAGTTATGTTTGTTCCTGAGCACATGGGAGAAGTCTTGTTATAAGTAATCATGTGAATTTGGTATTCGTTCGATATTTTGATGAGATGTATGTTGTCTTTCCTCTACTTGTGTTATGTGAACGCCGACTACATGAAACTTCACCATGATTTGGGCCTAGGGGAAGTCATTGGGAAGTAATAGGTAGATGATGGGTTGCTAGAGTGAAAGAAGCTTAAACCCTAGTTTATGTGTTGCTTCGTAAGGGGCTTATGCTTGTGCGAGGGGTTAATCATAAGTGGGAGGCTTTTCCATGTAAGGATAGCACCCAAGCACCGGTCCACCCACATATCAAATTATCAAAGTAACGAACGCGAATCATATGAGCATGACGAAAACTAGCTTGAGGATAATTCTCATGTGTCCTCGGGAGCGCTTTGCTTTATATAAGAGTTTGTCCAGGCTTGTCCTTTGCTACAAAAAGGATTGGGCCACCTTGCTGCACCTTAGTTACCTTTGTTACTTGTTACCCGTTACGAATTATCTTATCACAAGACTATCTATTACCAATAATTTCAGTGCTCGCAGAGAATACCTTACTGAAAACCGCTTGTCATTTCCTTCTGCTCCTCGTTGGGTTCGACACTCTTACTTATCGAAAGGACTACGATAGATCCCCTAGACTTGTGGGTCATCAGCGGGCACAGCGACTGCACCTCCTGTGCCGGCCGCACCCCCCGTGGCTTCTGCACCGCCTGTCGCGGCGGCGCCACCTGCGCCATCCGCAGGCGAGTGTGGTAGGAGCTTGGACGAGGATGATTTTGTCACCACGGAGCCCTTCTTCTTGGGCGCCATGGATGATGAAGAAGACGCATAACTTGATGCAGATGACGCGCTGCTTGCTATCTTGATTCACGCCAATGTAGCTCCCCTGCCTGGCGCGCCAAAGATGTTGGTGTAGATCCGGTGAACTATAGGGCAATGCAGCCCCTTTGCTGGTTCGGCAAAGGAGGCGATCGACGCAAAGAGCAAGGGCAACGAGAGGCACCATGTTTTTACCCAGGTTTGGGCCGCTTGTGAGCGTAAAACCCTACTCATGCTTTGATGTATTGGGTGGTGTTGGGCACAAACACACAGAGCACTCTCCCTCGGCAAGTGGCTAGGAGAGAGCAGCATGAATACCTATGCATGAGAGTTGCAAAGGTTCGAACCCCTGTAAATGTTGCCCTGGACCTCCTTTTATAGATCAAGGGGTTATCACTGTGGCAAAAAGGTCATTACAGGGATGATTAGAAATTTAGAATGATACAGAGCTATCATACCTAACTCTGCCAGTTAGGAAAAAATGCATTAAATGCGCTGCTAGGTGTCGTGTGGAGGTTGAATCCCGGCAAGGCTGTCGCGCTGAGTATCCAACCACCTCCTATTAGCATGACATGACATTAGGAAGGGTGTGAATAAAGGTAATTTATCTTCCTACCAAGCTGACACACACGAGCTTTCTTCACCTAACCACTTGTAGGCTCGACACCTCACTGACCAATGACCAGCTGGCCAGAGAAGTGGAGCGCTGGTGATTTGGCGGAAAAACCACGTTCAAAGGGCTTGTCAGGTCTTGACTTGCCGGTCCATCTTTGTCGTGGTCAGTCACTTCTGTTGTGAATCTTGTAGCTTGTTTCAAGGCTTGGTCTTCTTAATGTACTCTTTGATCTCATGAAGAGTGGCTTTTTTGGTCCATTATCCGTCCCTGCCAAGGCCCTTTGCCGGGAACACTGCTACCGTCTGTGCACAAGTTAGGAGTACTAGGGACCCCATTCCTAGTGCACCGACAACACCATGACAAGATTTATAGAAAATCCACTTCGGGTACATGTCAATTTCTTGGTAGATCCCTTGTCTCTTGGTCCCCCAAGGAACAAAACTCGGTATCATTATCCACCGTCAAAGCAGAATACATTGCCGCGGGATCATGTTGTGCTCAATTACTTTGGATGACCCAAACTCTTAAAGATTATGGGATACATGTGAGACATGTTCCATTGCTTTGCGACAATGAGAGTGCTATTAAGATTGCATACAATCTCGTGCAACATTCTCGAACTAAACATATTGAAGTTCTTCATCATTTCATTCATGATCATGTTGCTAAAGGATACATTGATCTTAAGCATGCTCGTATCAACAAGCAATTGGCATATATCTTCACTAAACAGCTTGACGAAAAGATATTTTGTCGCTGAGAAGTGAATTGAACATCATTGATGCCTAAAATTTGGAGTAGAAGCTTTTTGGATACATGCAAGGTATGAGCCTATGTGACTAATCCTTGATAATGATCATTTATCTTGGATATATTTGCACCCTTGTAGGTACTTGGATGAACCTCACTCCACAAGATTGCACCTCACTCATAACTTGAGCAATCTTGTCATAACCAAGTAGATATGCTTTGGTTGTTGAAATCAAGGAAGCATGAGCACATTCAACATATTCTTTGACAATTTCTGCATGATGAATTTCACTCTTGTCAATTTGGATACACAAGTGCTAGTCCTTGCGAGACTAACCCATTTAGGAAGGTGAGCTTCAAATTCCAAAGGGTGCTCCAACTCATGATGGACAACATCAACATTGAGCATCCACCACAAGTTCAATTATGTGATAAAATTCAACAACAATCCCAAGGTATGTCTTTCCATCTTAGAGAAGCTTTGCTCCAAGACATGAGCCAAAGCAACTCACAAGATGACAAAACATTGAGATGCTTAAACGGAAAATGGCAACCCCATTTTGATCTTAACGATGAGTATGGCCTATGATCAAGTGATCTCACTTGACACCTAAGTCAATATACTCTAACATAGGTGACTATGCCACCGACCATCTCTAAATGAAGTTCTCTAGTGTTCCCCTTCTTAGTTGCATTTTCTTTTCTATTGTGTTTCCCTTCTAGCAAAAAAACTTCATCTAGATCCTCTTTCTTGTCATTTTCTCTAAGTTTTAATTCATTACAAACTTTATCAGAATTCCTTGAAAATCTTTGTGAAATTTCATTTGTAAGTGAATTGAGTTGACAAAATCTTCTCTGCAATGAACTCGGTTCCACCGATCCACGCCTATCGGCTAGACCAAAGCACAAGTACTACTTGTACACAGCTCATCGCTTCAACCGAAATGGACTAACTCAGTCTCACCGATATGCTCTGTCTATGACTGCCTCATGTCGTAGTCACCGATTGATATAACTCAGAGCCACTGATTTCACTGCTGAGAAAACATTTTTTGTCATCTTGCATTGATAATCTCTTTTCAGCTCCACTCAATGATTCTTTCCCTCTATCTGCATCTTAAGCTGCATTCTGCTGAATTGTGCCACTCAAGGACTATACTCACTTGAACCATATCCATGAAGACTACCCTTCTTGGAAATTGATGTCAAAGGGGGAGAGAGAGCACAACAAAGCTTAAAGAGAGAGCACACCAAAGCTTATCCTTACAGTTCTCTTCTAAGAAAGGAAGAGAGATGCACTTTCATAAAGAGGAGAGAATTCACATGTCTTTAAGAGGGGAAAGACATGTCAGTAATTTTACTTGAGCCTTTATCTGCTTTGATTCATTTCTATTTATCTGACTTATTTCTGCTCTATTTGATCTCACCCTACCTTCTCCCATTATCCAGTACTAGATTCAGGGGGAGAAAGAGTCCATGTTTAGGGGGAGAAAAATCCTTGGAAATTTATTGAAAATCCTTAACTTCTTGGGGACATGTCTATACCTAAATGAAGTACTCACTTTTTGGTACTCACCCATTGCATGTCATCCCAGTCTTGGTATTCTTGTGGATCTTGAAATCTCTTTCTTGCTTGAAGTTCTCTTGTGTTATCTAACCTCGTTTTCTCAAGATTGCTTCTTCAAGAGTCAGTTCAAGGACCACAAGGTAAGTGTATGCATCTCACTCATGTGCATGATGATCTCTTGCTTTTGCACATATTGTTTGCAAGAGGAAATCATAAACATGAAGGTACATCTCGCATCACTTCTTTCTGCTCTAATGCGTATGGCCAAGATACATGTAGATCATCGCTTACTCTATCATGTTGTGCATTCACATGTTTTTCATTCTATCATTACATGATTGCACACATGTAGGGGGAGCTCTTGCAAGTTACATGTTCTTCCAAAGCTTTACTTACTAATCACTCTATTATTTAATTAAATCTTTGATGTATGTTGTCATCAATTACCGAAAAGGGGGACACTGAAAGCACAAGTGCCCCTTGGGTGATTTTGCTCATTAATGTCAACATATATTTTGTTAGACTAATAGTTTTATCCAGTGTATTTCAGACAAGTTCAACAATGGAGTGGCAAGGACAATAGGATTGTCGACCCCTTCAAACTGCTAAGGACAAGGATTGGCAAAAGCTCAAGACTCTTCATTTCTATTTAAGTGATCCAAGATCGCATTGGGTCCATAGGAAAGCCAATACTATTAAAATGGGATGGGTGTTGCTTAATGATCTTGTTGCTCAAGTGCTTAGTGGTATTGCTCCAAAACCCACAGCCACTTTCTCTATCCAAATATGGGATGGGTGTTTGTATGGCCCAAAAAGAAATGAATAATCACATGTAATTTCCAGAAAGGGAAGAACATTTTGAACTCTTTCGCAAGTATATGTGATAAACAGATACAACGTATCCATTGAACTGGTATTTTTTTCTCAATGAACTTTTCTGATATAGGAACTAGAATTTGTACCAATAGTTTATATTTACCATGTCAAAAGCAAACAACATGCATATATATTGATCTGCTAGTCAACACATCAACAAGCACGACACCAACATACAACAACAACCAGTCATGGTGCCTTGACCCGGCCTCCTTCAACCTATGATCCAACATCGTTGGCTCATTGTCCTTTCCATCAGTGGCAATACCCCTAAACTTGGCGTAGACTGGTAGTAGAACTTACCGGCCCTCCACACTTGCACAGAAGACATTTAAGCGAACACGAAATGAACCTCCTAGCATTTATTTTGTAAACTTTTCTCAAATTTTTTTGTACTTATATGTCAGTAATAATAGAACATTTGTGATACAATTTTTTGTCCATTTGTGGACATCAACCAAAATAGGAAGGAGAGAGCTCTATCGAACTGATCATTTGTTTTTGACCGAACTATGTATGTGTTCTTCTTTTTTAAGAACTGATCCTGTAATACATACTGAATGGCCACACATGTATGATATAATGAACTATAGGGCCTTAAAAGTGTAATGGCAGTACATCTATAAAGCTCCACAAGATCACATGAAGCCTCTGCCAAATGAAATATACAAAATACTGACAAAAATTCACACTTTTGCACAAAGGGCATACTTCTGAACATGCTCGACGACAGCTACTGAACTTGCGCAATTGATTGATGGGAGCAAGCAACAACTTTGAAGTATGCAAAGGCATCTTGTTTTTCCCAAAAAAAAGTAGGAGCGCATCTACATAGTTATTCATCTCCATGTCAATAATACTTGGCCACCAAAAACACGACAATTTTTTTCCTGAAAATAAAACACAATTTTGGAATGCATCAGTACACATTGACATTTCATCAGAACACCACACAATTAATCTGCATGAACTACGACAAGCCTGAAGCTCATCAATACATCTCGTAGAAATATCTAACACTACCACAAGGTTTAGAAAGATGTGCAGACACACAAAAGTTGCCACCATAGCATATGAAGTCACAACACTTTCCACAAAGTTCCACATGTTGTACAGGCACACAAGTTTCATAGAAACCACCTGTTGGCATCCTTTCCATGGATTGTGACACGTCTCCATCGTATCTACTTTTCCAAACACTTTTGCCCTTGTTTTGGACTCTAACTTGCACGATTTGAATGAAACTAACCCGGACTGACGTTGTTTTCAGCAGAACTATCATGGTGTTATTTTTGTGCAGAAACAAAAGTTCTTAGAATGACTTGAAAATCCATGGAGATTATTTTTGGAAAATATAAAAAATACTGGCGAAAGAATCAAGTCCAGGGGGCCCACACCTTGTGCATGAGGGTGGGGGCGCGCCCCCTCCCCCTAGGCGCTCCCCCTGCCTCGTGGGCCCCCTGGATGTCCACTGACCTCAACTCCAACTCCATATATTCTCTTTCACGGAGAAAAAAATCAAAGAGAAAGTTTCATTGCGTTTTACGATACGGAGCCGCCGCCAAGCCCTAATCTCTCTCGGGAGGGCTGATCTGGAGTCCGTTCGGGGCTCCGGGGAGGGGGATTCGTCGCCGTCGTCATCATCAACCATCCTCCATTACCAATTTCATGATTCTCACCGACGTGCGTGAGTAATTCCATCATAGGCTTGCTGGACGGTGATGGGTTGGATGAGATTTACCATGTAATCAAGTTAGTTTTGTTAGGGTTTGATACCTAGTATCCACTATGTTCTGAGATTGATGTTGCTATGACTTTGCTATGCTTAATGCTTGTCACTAGGGCCCAAGTGCCATGATTTCAAATCTGAACCTATTATGTTTTCATGAATATATGTGAGTTCTAGATCCTATCTTGCAAGTCTATAGTCACCTATTATGTGTTATGATCCGACAACCCCGAAGTGACAATAATCGGGATACTTCTAGGTGATGACCGTAGTTTGAGGAGTTCATGTATTCACTATGTGTTAATGCTTTGGTCTGGTACTCTATTAAAAGGAGGCCTTAATATCCCTTAGTTTCCACTAGGACCCCGCTGCCACGGGAGGGTAGGACAAAAGATGTCATGCAAGTTCTCTTCCATAAGCACGTATCACTATATTCGGAATACATGCCTACATTATATTCATGAACTGGAGTTAGTTCTATGTCACCCTATGTTATAACTCCTAGCAAAAGGGCCCGTGCGTTGCAACGGGAGAGAAAATTGATGTGTTCATCAAAACATTCGTCGCTTGGTATGATAGCATGGAACGGAGCCACGAGAGGGAGCCTCACGCAGAGGTGTAGAAGAAATGTATATCAGCTGCGCGTTAATCAAAAAACCAGCCCTAACAATGATGCAAAGAAAACTTACTTCTCGAGAATATTGAAATCTACACGCAATTTTTTAGGGGACAAATCTACCGATTGACCTCGCAACGATATGCTTTTGACTTTACATTGATGCCAGTCATCCTTGTAGCGTTCATGTGGTCGGCTTTGCAACATTGTCCCCTAACTTGAAATACCATCAACCGTACTTGCAGCATATGCATAGTCAGTTGCACCATGGCATTCCAACTTTTCTAGTAAAAAAGAACAGTGGCAACTGGTATTGCATTGGCATGCTTATGCTAGATGCATAGGGTGTTTGCTCTTGGAACGCCACGTCCCGCTTGCAGCAGCAACAGCCATGCTATCAGGTAAAAATTTAAAATAAAATGTAATTTGGCCACACAAAAAACATTCACGTATTTTTGTTTTTTAACACTACTATGCTTTTCTCCTATCGTCGTCCCAAGCGAGCCTCATGAAATCCACCTCTTTGGTTTCGACTTAATTAATAAAGGCCGTGCATGCAAAGGGCGAGCCTTCGCTTCTTCTCTCGTCAAATTAAATCCAACTTTAATTACCACCAGCATGCAGCAAGAGCCTCCCCGCTTTCTTCTCTCATCAAATATCTACTTACACAAAGCCATGCAAAACACGAGCATCCCTCCACTCTTTCCTCTCATCAAATCAATCTCGTTTAATTACCATCAATCCACTTAACTAGTTCCCCAGCATGCAAAAATTGCATCCCTCCCCTTTTTCCTCTCATCAAATCAATCTCGTTTAATTATCATCAATCCCGCTTAATTAGTTCCCCAGCATGCATAAATAGTTTTGTCTCTCATCAGATCTCTCTCTTTTGTTTCCCACAAACCCGCACAATTATGCATGCATGTTTCCTTTTTTTGTAGAGTGTTCCTCTTTTTCATCTTTTTATTGATTCTCAATGTGGGTTACTGATATTTTTAGACAAATTATAATATATTAAGAATCGGTGGACCTATTAGTAAGGAACCATATGTTCTAATGAAACACAAGCTAGCTCGGGTGGTAGCGGACTTATTAGTGGAAGCAGAGGTTGTGAGTTCGAGCCCACGTGATCACCATTTTTATTTTTAGCTGCTCTCCAATAGGGCCAAGTTTGGCCCATGCAGGGGACACATGAAATAAAGGAGGCCCAGGAGAGATGTGCGAAATTTAGGCTGTAAGAAATATTTTAGTACCACCTCGGATAGAAAAATATGTGAAAAAAATAACAATATGGGTGAACGGATGAAACATTCGTAGAAACGCACCTTGCTTTATTAGTAGGTATAATTACATGATGAATCGCATCCGACATAATTATCCATCACTTATCCAATGCCTACGAGCTTTTCACATATCGTGTTTTGCTTATTAACTTTACCGTTGCTACTGTTACAATTACTACAAAACTTCTACTGTTACTTTTGCCACCTTTACCATTACTTCCATACTACTTTCCTACTAAATACTTTGCTGCAGATACTAAGTTATCCAGGTGTGGTTGAATTGACAACTCAACTGCTAATACTTGAGAATATTCTTTGGCTCCCCTTGTGTCGAATCAATAAATTTGGGTTGAATACTCTACCCTCAAAAACTGTTGCGATCCCCTATACTTGTGGGTTATCAAGACTATTTTCTGGCGTTGTTGCTGGGGAGCATAGATCTATTCTTTGAGTCACTTGGGATTTATATCTGCTGATCACTATGAGGAACTTGAAAGACGAAAGAACTAAGATTTTTCCCTCAACTACGAGGGGAGGTAAGGAACTGCCATGTAGCTCTGCACTAGATTCTCCTTCTGTTTTGAGTAAGCTTGCGACACCTAAACCTGCTACTGCTATGAATTCTGATATGTCGCATGTTATTGATGATGCCACTTCTACTATGCATGATACTTATGATGAAACTACTTCTATGCTGGATACTACTTTGCCATTAGGTGAATTTCTAGATGAACAACTTGCTAGGGTTAGAGAGAATGAAATTATTGAAGATGATATTATTGAAGATAGTGATGATGAAGGTTCTCCCCCTAAGTATGAATTACCTGTTGTTCCTGAGGGTTATGTTATGGATGAAGAAACTGCTAGAGCTATTCTTGCTTGCAATGATAGATCTGATCTTAAGAAGTTACTAGCTAAATGGAAACAGAAATCTCTAAATGCTAGAATGAAATATGACCCTGCTTTTGCTACTTCACCTATCTTTGTTACTGATAAGGATTATGAATTCTCTGTTGATCCTGAGATAATCACTTTGGTTGAATCTGATCCTTTTTATGGCTATGAATCTGAAACTGTTGTGGCACATCTTACTAAATTGAATGATATAGCTACCCTGTTCACTAATGATGAGAAATCTCACTACTATTATATCCTTAAGATATTTCCATTCTCATTAAAGGGTGATGCTAAAACTTGGTTTAATTCTCTTGATCCTGGTTGTGTGCGTAGTCCCCAGGATATGATTTATTACTTCTCTGCTAAATATTTTCCTGCTCATAAGAAACAAGCTGCCTTGAGGGAAATATATAACTTTGTGCAACTTGAAGAAGAGACTCTCCCACAAGCTTGGGGGAGGCTTCTCCGGTTACTTAATGCTTTGCCTGATCATCCTCTTAAGAAAAATGAAATACTTGATATCTTTTATAATGGACTAACTGATGCTTCCAAGGACCACTTGGATAGTTGTGCCGGTTGTGTTTTCAGGGAAAGAACAGTCGGTCAAGCTGAATTGCTATTGAATAATATGTTGACTAATGAAAATAATTTGTGACGCCCCCGATTCAATCATACACTAATCATGCACGCAAACGTGTACGATCAAGATCAGGGACTCACGGGAAGATATCACAACACAACTCTAAAACATAAATAAGTCATACAAGCATCATAATACAAGCCAGGGGCCTCGAGGGCTCGAATACAAGTACTCGATCATAGACGAGTCAGCGGAAGCAACAATATCTGCGTACAGACATAAGTAAACAAGTTGCCATAAGATGGCTAGCACAAACTGGGATACAGATCGAAAGAGGCGCAGGCCTCCTGCCTGGGATCCTCCTAACTACTCCTGGTCGTCGTTAGCGGGCTGCACGTAGTAGTAGGCACCTCCAGAGTAGTAGTCGTCGTCGATGGTGGCGTCTGGATCCTGGGCTCCAACTTCTGGTTGCGGCATCCGAGAAGAAGAGGAAAACGGGGGAAAAGAGGGAGCAAAGCAACCGTGAGTACTCATCCAAAGTACTCGCAAGCAAGGAGCTACACTACATATGCATGGGTATATGTGTAAGGAGGCAATATGAGTGGACTGAACTGCAGAATGCCAAAATAAGAGGGGGATAGCTAGACCTATCGAAGACTACGATTCTGGCAGCCTCCGTCTTGCAGCATGTAGAAGAGAGTAGACTGAAGTCCTCCAAGTAGCATCGCATAGCATAATCCTACCCGGCGATCCTCCCCTCGTCGCCCTGTGGAAAAGCGATCATCGGGTTGTCTGTGGAACTTATTTGGGTGTGTTTTATTAAGTGTTCGGTTCTAGTTGTCATAAGGTCAAGGTACAACTCCGGGTCGTCCTTTTACCGAGGGACACGGCTATTCGAAATAGATTAACTTCCCTGCAGGGGTGCACCACATAACCCAACACGCTCGATCCCATTTGGCCGGACACACTTTCCTGGGTCATGCCCGGCCTCAGAAGATCAACACGTCGCAGCCCCACCTAGGCACAACAGAGAGGTCAGCACGCCGGTCTAAATCCTATGCACGCAGGGGTCTGGGCCCATCGCCCATTGCACACCTGCACATTGCGTACGCGGCCGGTGAGCAGACCTAGCAACCTCCATTCCAAAGGAAGTCGCGTTACGCAGTCCAACCCGGCGCGCGCCGCTCAGTCGCTGACGTCACGAAGGCTTTGGCTGATACCACGACGTCGAGTGCCCATATCTTTCCCACGTAGTTGGTTAGTGCGTATAGGCCAGTGGCCAGACTCAGATCAAATACCAAGATCTCGTTAAGCGTGTTATTATGAAGCAATCGCGAAAGCCGACCAGGACCAGGCCCACCTGTCTCCCAGGTGGTCTCATCATGCCCTGTCGCTCCGCCACAAAGATCCACACAAAGGGCCGTCGAGACAAAGGTCCTTTCAGCCCCCAATCCGTGAATCACTTGTGGGTACTCCTCGAGCCGACCCGACTTTAGTCACCATCTGTAGTATGTATATATGTATAGTATATACCCGTGATCACCTCCCGAGTGATCACGGCCCAATAGTATAGCAAGGCAGACTGACAAGAATGTAGGGCCAATGATGATAAACTAGCATCCTATACTAAGCATCTAGGATTGAGGGTAAGGTATCAATGACAGTAGCAACAATGACAGGCTATGCAACAGAATAGGAGTAACCAAACAGTAACATGCTACACTACTCTAATGCAAGCAGTATAGAGAAGAATAGGCGATATCTGGTGATCAAGGGGGGGCTTTCCTGGTTGCTCTGGCAAGAAGGACGAGTCGTCAACACCGTAGTCGAACTGGGGGTCGCCGGCAGTCTCGGGGTCTACCGAAAAGAAGTAGTGGAGAGGGAACACAATAAATAACAGAGCAATCAAAGCATCACAAAGCGTAACAAGGCAATACGCGGTGTTCGGTGTGCCCTAACACGGTAGTAGGTGATATCGGCGAAAGGGGGAAACATCCGGGAAAGTATCCCCGGTGTTTCGCATTTTCGGACAGATGAACCGGAGGTGAAAAGTTGCAGGTTCACTATGCTAGAGACGCGTGGCAGATGAACGGGTTGCGTATCTGGATTCGTCTCATCGTTCTAAGCAACTTTCATGTAGAAATCATTTTCATCTGAGCTACGGTTTATTTTCTATGTATTTCTAAAGTTTTAATCATTTTCTGAATTTATTTATCTATTTAATTCTAACATTATCCAGAATAGTGTATGCTGACCTCATCATGACATCAGCAATCAACAGTCAGTTGACTTCGTCAAACTGACGCGTGGGTCCATTCTGTCATAGACTGATATCTAATTAACTGTTACTTAGTTTAATTAACTAGTCAACTATTCAGGATTTAATTAACTTAATTAATCTAGTTAATTAATTAATTAATTAATATATTTATTTATTTATTTATTTTTAATTCATTTTTATATCTCTTTTTTTAACGTTCCAGGGGCTGGGCCCCACATGTCATAGGCATAGGGGCCTATCGGGCGCGCTTAGCGGGCGCGGGTGCAGGACGCGGCCTGAGCGGGCGCACGCTTAGGTGCGGGCGGGCCCGGCAAGGCGCCGGAGCAGGGGGCGGTGGCCACGGCGAGGCCATGGCCGGTGGAGAGGCGCCCGCGGCAAGGAGCGCTGGGCAAGGGGCAGCAGTGGCTGGACGGGGGCGTGTGTGCCAGGTAGCAGAAGTGGCGAGCAGAGGGAGTGGCAGGGCGCCGCCAGATGGGCGGGGTCGAGTGCATGAGTGCGGTGAGGCTGGGGCCGACGGCCAGCACGCGGGGCTTGGAGTCTGGGGCGCGGCTGACGCGCGCGGGCACGGCCAGGGGCGGCTCGGTGAGCGCGAGGTCGTCCCGAGCTTCGGGCGCGAGCGGGACAATGCCAATCGACGATGGGATCGACGGGAAGAGGGGAACGGACATGGCTCACTGAGAGGAGGTCGATGGAGAGCTCGGGACGGTCGTAGTGGCGTCGGAGAGGTGCGTCGGCGCGGTGGTCGTGGTGGCCGAGGCGGACGGGGACGACCGGCGAAGGAGAGGCAGGGACGGGGAGTCCGGCGGGCGGAAGAGTTGGGGTAGCGGCGAGCGACGGCTCCGGGACGGCGTGGCGGCGGACGAGGGTGAGG
>NC_041383.1:616682316-616690068 GCF_002162155.2 Triticum dicoccoides
GTGAGGTGGAGGCGTAGAGCCCGATCTCGATTGGATCGGGGGAGAGGGAGAGTGGGGGCGCGAGTGGGGGGAGTGGGTGCTGTTGGATTAGGGTTTTGGGGTCCGGGGGGATATGGGCGCGGTTGGGCCGGCCAGTTCTGACGGCGGAGGCCAGCTGCGCCACTTGGCCCAGCGGGGGGGAGGGGTTCTTCCTTTTTTCTATTTGGTTCTTTTCTTTTTTTATTTATTTTCTTTTCTGTTTTATTTCATTTTAATGTATTTAGGCATTTTCTAAAAAGGTGTTTTCTGCACTATAATTACCTAGGCATTTAACTGCACTCTCCGAACATTTTTGTTTTAATGTTTGAAAATTTTTATCGTTTGACTTAATTTCAAATTTGAATTTGAATCGGTTTCGAACTAACGCGAGATTATCAACAGTAATCGAGGTGACATGACATGATTACCAGAGGGTTACTGTAGCTTAACTATCCAGGCGTCACAATTCTCCTCCACTACAAGAAATCTTGTCCCGAGATTTAAGAGGTAGAGTAAGGGGAAAGATGTGGTTACGAAATTCTATCGAGTCTTCTCGGTCTTGGTTGCTTTTCGCAAAGAGGTCGATCCATTACGTTGAAGTCTTTATTTCTCTGCTCCAGGTCATCATGATCAATTCGCCATCCTTTCTTCAGGATCTCCATCGTCCTACGAACGCGACCAAGGGGAAAAACTCCGGAAGAACGCATCTCCACAAAGCTGGGCATCTAACGGTGAACTCAATGGGAAATACACAAGGTACCCCACGAGTTGTATTTCAGTGAATTCGTTGAGTGCAATATACGATGGTACCAAAGTTTCAAACGGGTAGGCAATCATTCGATGACTAGACAGAAGCTGCAATGGGGGCTTGAACAACGAGAATAACATGGTGTTTGATTCCAGGATGAATAATTGTATAGCATTCAGCTCGTGAATCACATACGAAGCCAGGTGCAAAGGATACATTAGAATCCGGGTTATAAAGAAGAGTCAGGTTTCGATCCAGTGGACCTGTGGGTTATGGGCCCACCATGTGGATTAAAAGTAGGAGGAACAGTGACAACTTGCACGGTCATGATAGCAAGGCATGTCAGAGGGTAGCCTGTCAGTTATATGTCAGCAACAACATTGTACCAAGGGCGAGGGATGAAGAGAACCATTTTCTTGCTCGTTGAAACGAGGCGGACCAACAGGCAAAGTTCTCATCGATCAGTGGTTACCGGAATGTCATCAACAATAGTAACAGGGTCTTACCGACAAAGTTGTACACCGATGTGTTTGCACAAGCAGGGAATTATTTCTGCTTATATCATATAGACCATAGAAAGGGTTTAAACAAACCAATGGAAGGGGAAAAGTGTCTATCAGATTTAATAAGAACAATGGAAAGAAAAATGTGTTTAAACACAAAATCCAGGGGTATATCCTTCCCAAGGACAAGTAGAGCATGACAACCATGACAGGATATAATGTGGAAAACGCCTTAGGAAAGGGGAGAGAAATTTCATGACATTACCCACACAACGATGTTTGGATAATTTGATTAAGAAAATTTAGCATTCTGCTTCGAGTGTTCTTATTGATGATAGGAGTACCACATACATGCTTCGAGATACCATTGACATGGTCTTCAAGCAAAGGACGGATACATGAAGGATCGATCAGGATACCTTATTAAACAATGCATTCAATTTCCTCATGGAAAAGTGGTTAACCTTGTTAAAAAGGAAACTATAACACTAGGTCCTCTGGTCAGGTGTGCTAGGCATGACATCACCTTACCGGGTCATATAAAGCCCAATGCTATAACTCTTGGAAAATGCGTCCCAACCATCATATCTGACCGAGATTCAGATCTGATCGGTGTTAGGATACCTCAAACTCAGGATGCCTGAGAAGAAAAGGTGCAAAACAAATTGACGAGACGATATTGTAAGATTCTCAGGAAATTGACTACGGAAGCGAGTTCCGAAACAAAAGCTCATCATTAAACCAATGAAGGGTTAAGGAGGTAGCTAATGAACTCAGCGATAATTCATCGAGACTTCCAAAAGATGGGTTTCCACAATTATGTGAACAAGGAGATAACATTAGTCAGATCAAATGATATAATGATGTATGCTCGAGGAAAACATACGTAGTTAAACATTGGTTGAAAGGTGCACCCACAATATGGGCTGGATTGCACGATCAATGTTAGAATGGCGACTTAATGAACAAAAGAATTAGAATGAAACTATCGACCATTCACTTCAAAGCAATAGGGTTGCTAGAAGTTTCGAATTCACATATCAAAGTTCAATTGCCGGTATTCCGGTTAGAAACAACACGAGGACCAAGAAAACGAATGGAGATGGCAAGAGGTATCACTTGTATCGCGAATTATTAAAGAGGTGGTGAAATTCCCACAACATTCTTGACATAAAAGATGGTAATACTTCAAGGTAACGGAGACCAAAAGCTGGATAGCAAGAATCTCAATGTATACACAAAAAATGAACAAGTTTGTGTTGAACGGAAGGCAATAAAGTGGTCGATGATAACACAAATCATCGAGGGCAAAGATGGTATTTCTCATCATGAATTCAATTGATATCTTGGAAGAGATCAAAATGTTGATGATGATCACGACACAATTGTCGAGAGATTTCATGAAGGTGTAATCGATCGGCGATGACATCAAGTCAAAGGAATGATGAAGCGAAAGGTTATTGGAGCCACGGGTACGTCACAAGCTCCAAACCAAGTTTGCTGTTCAAGGCGAAATGACATGATGAGGAAAATTGACGTAAGCTTAGCTCATCGTCGAAAATTGTGCTCCGAGAAGAAGGACCGGGTAGCACAGTTAAAATCAACACAAATAGATATAGCCGAGCAGGCTAGAAATGACATGATCGGGTACAAACTCGTACTTAAAGAAGATTACTGAAGAGTTGTTGAACCGTAGTGTGGACTTGGTTGAGTTATCGGTGTCTTTGAGTGTTTAATAACTCGAAGCCCGTGCAAAATTGGAATCAGTGAGAATGTAGTACTTGATGAAGAACTCGTAAGAAGTTATGCAGTTCCATGATAATCTCGAGACACCAGAGGGTAATACTCGACGGTAGATCAAGGTAGAGGTTGGACTGTTGTATTGACTTGCAAAAGACAAGTGCTTTAACTTGTCCGAGAAATAGAATCAAAGGAGAACAATCATGGTCGGACCACGGTTGCCAAGGATTATTTCACAGATACCAGATGATATTTATCAAGGAAAAATTTATTTGAAGAGAAGCTTTAATGATACGATCTACATCGTTTCCATGGGCATGAACACAAAGTTCAAGGTCGACTCCCACTTCTCCAATGCGAGACCATTCACTCACTGCTCTAATAAAAATGATTTCAATGTGAAAACCTACCGGGTGAATTACTAGAGGAGTATGACCCGTGAAAAGTTTTCGGGTCACACAGATTAAGGAAGGCATAAGGTACCACAAGTTCCAAGAGTAAATATCACCAGCTTGAAAGCAGAGCATGGTTGGCCAAATCAGAGAATAGGATTTACTAATGGCATTATGTATCAAGGAAGAATTCACATGGTGATTAAATATGAAGGACATTGCCGAATAATAATCCAACCAAGGATTTGACGATCGATAGCGGAGCTGATGTGAGCATCGGCACACAACCAGTTGAAGAAAGAAAGCAAGGGCATCATATTATGGAACATATGAATGATTTGATGCTTAGATATCATAGGAATTATGATTTCCAAATCGAAGGATCAGAAGAGGACGCTCTGATCAAGGGTGGATAAGTTCAATAGACCTAAGGGTACAATTGACGGCAAATAGATTGGTCGAGAACAAGCTCATGTTTAAAATGATGTCTGAGCTGGGAAGATAATTTAAAAGGATCAACTGATGATTGCGTGCATTCGCACTCAGGTTGAATCAATAGGATCAAAGTGATGGTGCCTAAGGATACTAACAAATATTGCCAGACATATGGAAAGCATCCATAATGCAAGCAGACAAGTATTGCAGAGCAATAAGCTACTAAGGATTTTTGGAGGATCGAATAGTATTTCGAAGACCATTGTGAAACACATGAACAACTGGGGATGAACGGATACTCGATAAGGGCAAGAAATTATCCGTAGGGGTATTCAGGTGGCAAGGAACTGCAAGGCAGTAGGCACAAAATATTCTCGGAACAATAGAAAGGATTTCAAGCTATCTTGTAATAACATGATCAACTGGGAATAAAAGTAAGAACGGCAAGTGTATGTATTTATCCATAGGGATATTTCGGTGGTAGGGAGTTGCAAAAGCAACGGGCACAAAGTCTCAAAAGAGTATCGGAGAGTAACTTCGAAATCTTCTGGTGCAGCCGGCGATCATCTGGACTGAAGGGGCTCTCCGGGAGAAAGTGTTTCGAGAACCTAAAGTTAGATTTTAGAAAATCATTTAACCCGAATAGAAAAGAGATCAGAGTCCTAGAGTATAGGTCGAGGAATAAAAGATCCTAATACCACCCAATGGCGACATGAGCCGTAAGGCACACAGTCATGTTAGTAAAAGTTTTTCAATGACTAGACTCGACTTTGGCCAAGGAGTTGGAAAGGGGGATTCCTACAGGCAGTTGGCTCTGATACCAACTTGTGACGCCCCCGATTCAATCATACACTAATCATGCACGCAAACGTGTACGATCAAGATCAGAGACTCACGGGAAGATATCACAACACAACTCTAAAACATAAATAAGTAATGCAAGCATCATAATACAAGCCAGGGGCCTCGAGGGCTCGAATACAAGTGCTCGATCATAGAAGAGTCAGCGGAAGCAACAATATCTGAGTACAGACATAAGTAAACAAGTTGCCATAAGATGGCTAGCACAAACTGGGATACAGATCGAAAGAGGCGCAGGCCTCCTGCCTGGGATCCTCCTAACTACTCCTGGTCGTCGTCAGCGGGCTGCACGTAGTAGTAGGCACCTCCAGAGTAGTAGTCGTCGTCGATGGTGGCGTCTAGATCCTGGGCTCCAACGTCTGGTTGCGGCATCCGAGAAGAAGAGGAAAACGGGGGGAAAGAGGGAGCAAAGCAACCGTGAGTACTCATCCAAAGTACTCGCAAGCAAGGAGCTACACTACATATGCATGGGTATATGTGTAAGGAGGCAATATGAGTGGACTGAACTGCAGAATGCCAGAATAAGAGGGGGATAGATAGTCCTATCGAAGACTACGCTTCTGGCAGCCTCCGTCTTGCAGCATGTAGAAGAGAGTAGACTGAAGTCCTCCAAGTAGCATCGCATAGCATAATCCTACCCGGCGATCCTCCCCTCGTTGCCCTGTGGAAAAGCGATCACCAGGTTGTCTGTGGAACTTATCTGGGTGTGTTTTATTAAGTGTCCGGTTCTAGTTGTCATAAGGTCAAGGTACAACTCCGGGTCATCCTTTTACCGAGGGACACGGCTATTCGAATAGATTAACTTCCCTGCAGGGGTGCACCACATAACCCAACACGCTCGATCCCATTTGGCCGGACACACTTTCCTGGGTCATGCCCGGCCTTGGAAGATCAACACGTCGCAGCCCCACCTAGGCACAACAGAGAGGTCAGCACGCCGGTCTAAATCCTATACGCGCAGCGGTCTGGGCCCATCACCCATTGCACACCTGCACGTTGCGTACGCGGCCGGTGAGCAGACTTAGCAACCTCCATTACAAAGGAAGTCGCGTTACGCAGTCCAACCCAGCGCGCGCCGCTTAGTCACTGATGTCACGAAGGCTTCGGCTGATACCACGACGTCGAGTGCCCATATCTTTCCCGCGTAGTTGGTTAGTGCGTATATGCTGGTGGCTAGACTCAGATCAAATACCAAGATCTCGTTAAGCGTGTTATTATGAAGCAATCGCGAACGCCGACCAGGACCAGGCCCACCTGTCTCCCAGGTGGTCTCAACCTGCCCTGTCGCTCCGCCACAAAGATCCACACAGAGGGCCGTCGGGACAAAGGTCCTTTCAGCCCCCAATCTGTGAATCACTCGCGGGTACTCCTCGAGCCGACCCGACTTTAGTCACCATCTGTAGTATGTATATATGTATAGTATATACCCGTGATCACCTCCCGAGTGATCACGCCCCAATAGTATAGCAAGGCAGACTGACAAGAATGTAGGGCCAATGATGATAAACTAGCATCCTATACTAAGCATTTAGGATTGCGGGTAAGGTATCAATGACTATAGCAACAATGACAGGCTATGCAACAGAATAGGAGTAACCGAATAGTAACATGCTACACTACTCTAATGCAAGCAGTATAGAGAAGAATAGGCGATATCTGGTGATCAAGGGGGGGCTTGCCTGGTTGCTCTGGCAAGAAGGACGAGTCGTCAACACCGTAGTCGAACTGGGGGTCGCCAGCAGTCTCGGGGTCTACCGAAAAGAAGTAGTGGAGAGGGAACACAATAAATAACAGAGCAACCAAGCATCACAAAGCGTAACAAGGCAATATGCGGTGTTCGGTGTGCCCTAACGTGGTACTAGGTGATACCGGCGAAAGGGGGAAACATCCGGGAAAGTATCCCCGGTGTTTCGCATTTTCGGACAGATGAACCGGAGGTGAAAAGTTGCAGGTTCACTATGCTAGAGACGCATGGCAGACGAACGGGCTGCGTATCTGGATTCGTCTCGTCGTTCTAAGCAACTTTCATGTAGAAATCATTTTCATCTGAGCTACGGTTTATTTTCTATGTATTTCTAAAGTTTTAATCATTTTCTGAATTTATTTATCTATTTAATTCTAACATTATCCAGAATAGTGTATGCTGACCTCATCATGACGTCAGCAATCAACAGTCAGTTGACTTGGTCAAACTGACGCGTGGGTCCATTCTGTCATAGACTGATATCTAATTAACAGTTACTTAGTTTAATTAACTAGTTAACTATTCAGGATTTAATTAACTTAATTAATCTAGTTAGTTAATTAATTAATTAATATATTTATTTATTTATTTATTTTTAATTCATTTTTATATCTCTTTTTTTAACATTCCAGGGGCTGGGCCCCACATGTCATAGGCACAGGGGCCTATCGGGCGCGCTTAGCGGGCGCCGGTGCAGGACGCGGCCTGAGCGGGCACACGCCCAGGTGCGGGCGGGCCCGGCAAGGCACCGGAGCAGGGGGCGGTGGCCACGGCGAGGCCATGGCCGGTGGAGAGGCGCCCGTGGCGAGGAGCGCTGGGCAAGGGGCAGAAGTGGCTGGACGCGGGCGTGTGCGCCAGGTAGCAGCAGTGGCGAGCAGAGGGAGTGGCAGGGTGCCGCCAGATGGGCGGGGTCGAGCGCATGAGTGCGGTGAGGCTGAGGCCGACGGCCAGCACGCGGGGCTTGGAGTCTGGGGCGCGGCTGACGCGTGCAGGCACGGCCAGGGGCGGCTGGTGAGCGCGAGGTCATCCCGAGCTTCGGGCGCGAGCGGGACAACGCCAATCGACGATGGGATCGACGGGGAAGAGGGGAACGGACATGGATCACTGAGAGGAGGTCGATGGAGAGCTCGGGACGGTCGTAGTGGCGTCGAAGAGGTGGGCTGACGTGGTGGTGGTGGTGGCCGAGGCGGATGGGGACGACCGGCGAAGGAGAGGCAGGGACGGGGAGTTCGGCGGGGGGAGAGTTGGGGTAGCGGCAAGCGACGGCTCCGGGATGGCATGGCGGCGGACGAGGGCGAGGTGGAGGCGTCG
>NC_041383.1:616690513-616745770 GCF_002162155.2 Triticum dicoccoides
TTAGGGTTTCGGGGTCCGGGGGGATATGGGCGCTGTTGGGCCGGCCAGTTCTGACGGCGGAGGCCAGCTGCGCCACTTGGCCCAGCGGGGGGGGAGGGGTTCTTCCTTTTTTTTCTATTTGGTTCTTTTCTTTTTTTATTTATTTTCTTTTCTGTTTTAATTCATTTTAATGTATTTAGGCATTTTCTAAAAAGGTGTTTTCTGCACTATAATTACCTAGGCATTTAACTGCACACTCCGAACATTTTTGTTTTATTGTTTGAAAAATTTTATCGTTTGACTTAATTTCAAATTTGAATCGGTTTTGAACTAACGCGAGATTATCAACAGTAATCGAGGTGACATGACATGATTACCAGAGGGTTACTGTAGCTTAACTATCCGGGCGTCACATAATTGGACTCTTCCTGAGCCAATTCCTGAGCCAATTGAGCCAACTCCTGAACCTATTCCTAAACCAACTCCGAAGAAGAGGGGTGTTCTATTTCTCAGTCCTAAAGATATGCAAGAGGCAAAGAATCTATGAAAGATAAAGGTATTAAACCTGAAGATGTTAAGAATTTACCTCCTGTTGAAGAAATACATGGTCTTAATATACCACCTATTGAAGAAACCCATTGTCTTTATAACCCGACACATGTAGTAAAGGTAAATTCTCTCTATAGATATGATAAAGTTGAAATCCCGTCTACCAAATTTCCTAGCCAACGTTTGGATGAATTTGATGACTTTATGGCTACAAGAAAATTTCAATGCTTATGTTGGTAGAGAATTAAAGAGTAATGCTTTCATTGTTGGACGCTTGAGTGATTATATGGCTAGAGTTAAAGGTGAACTTAAACATATTAGCAAATATGCTTCTATGGTTACCACTCAAGCAGAGCAAGTACTTAAAGCTCAAAGTGATTTGCTTGATGAATTAAATGATAAACATGATTTTGTTGTTAGAGTGGCTACTAGAACTAGTAAAATGACTCAGGAACCTTTGTATCCTGAAGGCCACCCTAAGAGAATCGAGCAAGATTCTCAGAGAAATAATTTAGATGCTCCTAGTCCTTCTAAAAAGAAGAAAAAGAAAAATGATAGGACTTTGCATGCTTCTAGTGAACCTGTTGTAGACACACCTGAGAATCCCAATGATATTTCTATTTCTGATGCTGAAACCCAATCAGGTGATGAACATGAACCTGGTGATAATGTTAATGATAATGTTCATGTTGATGCTCAACCTAGCAATAATAATGATGTAGAGATTGAACCTATTGTTGATCTTGATAACCCACAATCAAAGAATCAACGTTATGATAAGAGAGACTTTATTGCTATGAAGCATGGTAAAGAAAGAGAACTATGGGTTCAGAAACACATGCCTTTTCCTCCTAAGCCATCCAAGAAAAAGGATGATGAGGATTTTGAGTGCTTTGCTGAAATGATTAGACCCATCTTCCTACGTATGCGCTTAACTGATATGCTTAAAGTAAATCCTTATGCTAAATACATGAAGGATATTATTACAAATAAAAGAAAGATACCGGAAGCTGAAATTTCCACCATGCTTTCTAATTACACTTTTAAAGGTGGAATACCTAAGAAACTAGGAGATCTAGGAGTACCAACTATACCATGCTCCATTAAAAAAACTATGTTAAAATTGCTTTATGTGATCTTGGAGCGGGTGTTAGTGTTATGGCTCTCTCTTTATATCGTAGACTTGAATTGAATAAGTTGACACCTACTGAAATATCTTTGCAAATGGCTGATAAATCAACTGCTATACCTGTAGGCATTTGTGAGGATGTGCCTGTTGTGGTTGCAAACGTCACTATCTTAACGGACTTTGTTATGCTTGATATTCCCGAGGACGATAGTATGTCAATTATCCTTGGTAGACCCTTTTTGAACACTGCATGGGCTGTTATAGATTGCAACAAAGGCAACGCCACTTTTCATGTTAATGGTAATGAGCATACGGTACACTTTCCAAGGAAACAACCTCAAGTTCATAGCATCAATTCTATTGGAAAAATTCCAACTATTATTATTGGAGGTTTTGAATTTCCCCTTCCTACTGTCAAGAAGAAATATGATATTCTTATTATTGGGGATGTTCATATCCCCGTTGAGGTAACCTAGTGTTATTCGAAATTTCTCCGGTTCCATGTTATTCGGAATGAGTTTGTTAACAAGACTTAATCAACCTTGTTAGTGGATTCCTTTTGATGAGCACAACCTTCTGTACCCTCCTTTTATTTTCTGTTATTTAGATTAAATAAAGTAAAAATAGTATTTTCTGTCTGTTTTCTGAATTATCCATGCAATAAAAAATACCCCGAAAATAAAAGTCCTCCAAATGCCCTGCCAATTTAGTATGTTTTTTCTGGAATATTTGAGGATTTTAGGCACTGAGAACATAGCAGGGGGGCAAGCACTTGGCCACGAGGGTCCAAGGCGCGACCACCCCTACAGGGCGCGCCCCCCTGCCTCGTGGGCCCACGGTGGCTCCCCTCCACTTATTCCTGCACCCACACACTTCATCTTCCTCCCAAAAAATCCCCATCCAGCTCAAACACGAGTTCTAGCTCATTTTGCTGCGATTTTCGATCTCCTTGCTCAAAGCTCCATTCACAAAACTACTTTGGGAGATTGTTCCTTGGTATGTGACTCCTCCAATGGTCCAATTAGTTTCTATTCTAGTGCTTTATTCATTGCAAATTTTTGCTGCCTAGGTGACCCTGTTCTTGAGCTTGCATGTCAAATTTGTGAGGTCCCAAGTAATTCTAATGCATGATTGATGTCTACTACACAACCTTCTTCTTGTAGACGTTGTTGGGCCTGCAAGTGCACAGGTTTGTAGGACAGTAGCAAATTTCCCTCAAGTGGATGACCTAAGGTTTATCAATCCGTGGGAGCCGTAGGATGAAGATGGTCTCTCTCAAGCAACCCTGCAACCAAATAACAAAGAGTCTCTTGTGTCCCCAACACACCCAATACAATGGTAAATTGTATAGGTGCACTAGTTCGGCGAAGAGATGGTGATACAAGTGCAATATGGATGGTAGATATAGGTTTTTGTAATCTGAAAATATAAAAACAGCAAGGTAACTAATATAAAAGTGAGCGTAAACGGTATTGCAATGGTAGGAAACAAGGCATAGGGTTCATACTTTCACTAGTGCAAGTTCTCTCAACAATAATAACATAGATAGATCATATAAAAATCCCTCAACATGCAACAAAGAGTCACTCCAAAGCCACTAATAGCGAAGAACAAACGAAGAGATTATGGTAGGGTACGAAACCACCTCAAAGTTATTCTTTCAAAGATCTATTCAAGAGTTCGTACTAGAATAAGACCTTAAGACACAAATCAACCAAAACCCTAATGTCACCTAGCTACTCCATTGTCACCTCAAGTATCCATGGGCATGATTATACGATGTGCATCACACAATCTCAGATTCATCCAACCAACACAAAGTACTTCAAAGAGTGCCCCAAAGTTTGTACCGGAGAGTCAAGACGAAAATGTGTGCCAACCCCTATGCATAGGTTCATGGGCGGAACCCGCAAATTGATCACCAAAACATACATCAAGTGGCACGTGATATCCCATTGTCACCTGATACATCTCCAACGTATCTATAATTTTTGATAGTTCCATGCTATTATATTACCCCTTTTGGATGTTTATGGGCTTTATTTTACACATTTATATCATTTTTGGGACTAACCTACTAACCGGAGGCCCAGCCCATATTGTTGTTTTATTGCCTGTTTCAGTATTTCGAAGAAAAGGAATATCAAACGGAGTCCAAACGGAATGAAACCTTCGGCAGCGTGATTTTTTGGAAGAATGTGATCCTGGAGACTTGGAGTCCACGTTAGAAGATCTTCGAGGAGGCCACGAGATAGGAGGCCGCACCCCCCTTACAGGGTGGTGGCCCCCTGTCTCGTGGGCCCCTCGAGCACCTCCCGACCGACTTCTTTCGCCTATATATTCCTACGTACCCTAAAACCATCAAAATCAAGATAGATCGGGAGTTCTACCGCCGCAAGCCTCTGTAGCCACCAAAAACCTCTCGGGAGCCCGTTCCGGCACCCTACCGGAGGGGGAATCCATCACCGGTGGCCATCTTCATCGTCCCGGCGCTCTCCATGACAAGGAGGGAGTAGTTCACCCTCGGGGCTGAGGGTATGTACCAGTAGCTATGTGTTTGATCTCTCTCTCTCTCTCTCGTGTTCTCTCTCGTGTTCCCTCTATGGAACGATCTTGATGTATCCCGAGCTTTGCTATTGTAGTTGGATCTTATGATGTTTCTCCCCCTCTACTCTCTTGTGATGAATTGAGTTTCCCCTTTGAAGTTATCTTATTGGATTGAGTCTTTTATGAGAACACTTGATGTATGTCTTGTCGTGTTTATCTGTGGTGACAATGGGATATCATGTGCCTCTTGATGTATGTTTTGGTGACCAACTTGTGGGTTCTGCCCATGAACCTATGCATAGGGGTTGGCACATGTTCTTGACTCTCCGATAGAAACTTTGGGGCACTCTTTGAAGTACTTTGTGTTGGTTGGATGAATCTGAGATTGTGTGATGCATATCGTATAATCATGCCCATGGATACTTGAAGTGACAATGGAGTATCTAGGTGACATTAGGGTTTTGGTTGATTTGTGTCTTAAGGTGTTATTCTAGTACGAACTCTTTTATAGATTGATCCAAAAGAATAACTTTGAGGTGGTTTCGTACCCTACCATAATCTCTATGTTTGTTCTCCGCTATTAGTGGCTTTGGAGTGACTCTTTGCTGCATGTTGAGGGCTTGTTATATGATCTATTTATGTTATTATTGTTGAGAGAACTTGCACTAGTGAAAGTATGAACCCTGGGCCTTGTTTCCTATCATTGCAATACCGTTTATGCTCACTTTTATTGTTAGTTACCTTGCTGTTTTTATATTTTCAGATTACAAAAACCTTTATCTACTATCTATTTTGCACTTATATCACCATCTCTTCGCTGAACTAGTGCACCTATACAATTTACCATTTTATTGGGTGTGTTGGGGACACAAGAGACTCTTTGTTATTCGGTTGCAGGGTTATTTGAGAGAGACCATCTTCATCCTACGCCTCCCACGGATTGATAAACCTTAGGTCATCCACTTGAGGGAAATTTGCTACTGCCCTACAAACCTGTGCACTTGCAGGCCCAACAACGTCTACAAGAAGAAGGTTATGTAGTAGACATCAAGCTCTTTTCTAGCACCGTTGCCGGGGAGGTGAGTGCTCGAAGGTATATCTTTAGATCTTGCAATCGAATATTTTTGTTTCTTGTTTTATCACTAGTTTAGTTTATAAAAGAAAAACTAAAAAAATGGAGTTAAGTTTGTCTCATACGCTTCGTCTTTTTAATATCTTTCGTGAGTATGATGGAAAGGAAAATTGTGCTCAAGTTCTAGAAGAAGAATGCGTTAAAATGCTTGGTACTAAATCTTTGAATGATGAGCATGATTGCAATGTTGTTAGTATGAATTCCTTGAATATCCATGATGCTAATGATATGCAAAGCTACAAGCTTGGGGAAGCTTGTTTGATGAACATGATATGTTTAGTCCCCCAAGTTTTGATGAGAATATTTATTTTTATGATAGCATGCCTCCTATTTATGATGATTATATTGATCAAAGTGGGTTTGGAAGAGTGTCAACTTTATTTAGTGATGATTCCACTATTTCGGAAGAGGTTCCAATTGATTATGAGAGCAAAGTTGCTATCTATGATGATTATTGTGATGACTTGTATGCTATTAAGAATAATGATAACCATGAAACTTGTCATCATGATTTTAGTTTTCAATTGTATTATGCCTCAAATGATAATTATTTTGTTGAGTCTACTCCCACTACTATTCATGAGAAGAATTTTGCTTATGTGGAGAGTAGTAAATTTTCTATGCTTGTAGATCATGAAAAGAATGCTTTAGGTGCTGGTTATATTGTTGAATTCATTCATGATGCTACTGAAAATTATTATGAGGGAGGAATATATGCTTGTAGGAATTGCAATAATGTCAAGTTTCCTCTCTATGTGCTTAAATTTTTGAAGCTATGCTTGCTTTACCTTCCTATGTTAGTTAATTACTGTTCCCATAAGTTGTTTGCTCACAAAATCCCTATGCATAGGAAGTGTGTTAGACTTAAATGTGCTAGTCATATGCTTCATGATGCTCCCTTTATGTTTCAATTCTTATCTTTTATGTGAGCATCATTGCCATCATCATGCCTAGCTAGAAAGGCATTAAAGAAAAGCGCTTGTTGGGAGACAACCCAATATTTACCCTTACTGTTTTTGTGTGTACACATGATTATGCTACTGTAGTAATCATGTTTTATAGCTTTTTTTCAATAAAGTGCCAAATAAGACCTTTAGGATAGCTTACGGTGATAATTGTGTTGATCCCGCTGAAATTCAGAAACTTTTGCACCCAGTAAATTAGTTTTGTTAATTCACAGAAATGTGATCTTGATCTTATTCTTTTTTATCTGGATTGGTACACAAATTTCTTAGTACTTCCTAATTTGGTAGGATTTTTGGAGTTCCAGAAGTATACGTTTGATACAGATTACTACAGACTGTTCTGTTTTTGACAGATTATGTTTTCTATGTGTTGTTTGCTTATTTTGATGAATCTATGGCTAGTATTAAGTGGTATGAACCATAGATAAGTTGAAGTACAGTATATATTACACCAATATGAATTTAGAATGAGTTCATTACAGTACCTAAGTGGTGGTTTTATTTTCTTATACTAACGGAGCTTACGAGTTTTCTGTTGAGTTTTGTGTTGTGAAGTTTTCAAGTTTTGGGTAAAGATTTGATGGACTATGGAATAAGGAGTGGCAAGAGCCTAAGCTTGGGATGCCCGAGGCACCCCAAGGTAATATTCAAGGACAACCAAGAGCCTAAGCTTGGGGATGCCCCGGAAGGCATCCCCTATTTCGTCTTCGTTCATCGGTAACTTTACTTGGAGCTATATTTTTATTCGCCACATGATATGTGTTTTTCTTGGAGCATCATTTTATTTTGTTAGTATTTGCTTGATGTTATTTAGAATAATGTTTTTCATCTTTAGTTTCAATAAAAGGTCAAGGATAGCTTTTGCCATGCTTATTTTGCTAGTATACATGTTGCTATTTGAAAATAGAAAGTTTACCGCTGCTGCAAAAATTCCCTAGAAAATTCAGAGAATGGTATAATGTTGCAACTTTTTGCATATTGAGCTCTGATAAATTTACTACAGTGGGAATTTTATTTCATAATTTTTGGAGTTAGGGAAGTATAATGAATCCTGCATTCTTTACAGACTATACTGTTTTGGCAGATTGCTGTTATGTTTGCACTGTTTGCATATGTTTGCTTGTTTAATGATTCTATTTGAGTATTGGAGTATTAAATATGCAGAGACATTTAGTACGAAATGTTGAATAATAATTTTAGTGATTTGTTACAGTAGAAAATGATAAGATTTTGCATTGGTTTAAACTAACCTATCTCACGAGTTCTTGTTGAGTTTGTTGTGGATGAAGCTTTTGAGAAATAGAGAAACCATGATATGAGAGGAATTAAGGAGACACAAAAGTTCAAGCTTGGGGATGCCCAAGGCACCCCAAGATAATATTTCAATAAGTCTCAAGCATCTAAGCTTGGGGATGCCCCGTTAGGCATCCCACCTTTCTTCTTCAACAACTATCGGTTAGTATCAGTTGAGCCTAAGTTTTTGCTTCTTCACATGAGTTGTGCTATCCTTGCAATGTCATTTTATTTTGTTTTGCTTGATGTTTGAATACAATACTAAGATCTGAAATTCATAAATGTTAGAGAGTCTTCACATAGTTGCACAATTATTCGACTACTCATTGATCTTCACTTATATCTTTCGGAGTAGTTTGTCATTTGCTCTAGTGCATCACTTATATCTTTTAGAGCACGGCGGTGGTTATATTTTGTAGAAATTGCTAGTCTCTCATGCTTCACTTATATTATTTTGAGAGTCTTTTAGAACAGCATGATATTTGCTTTGGTTACAAAGTTGGTCCTAGAATGATGAGCATCCAAGTTGGGTATAATAAAAACTATCATAGAAAGTGAATTGGATGCTATGATCAATTTGGTACTTGATAATTGTTTTGAGATATGGAGGTAGTGATATTAGAGTCATGCTAGTTGAGGTGATTATGAAAAATACTTGTGTTGGGGTTTGTGATTCCCGTAGCATGCACGTATGGTGAACCGCTTTGTGATGAAGTTGGAGCACAATTTTATTTATTGATTGTCTTCCTTATGAGTGGCGGTCGGGGACGAGCGATGGTCTTTTCCTACCAATCTATCCCCCTAGGAGCATGCACGTAGTACTTTGGTTTTTGATGACTTCTAAATTTTTGCAATAAGTATATGAGTTCTTTTGATTAATGTTGAGTCCATGGATTATACGCACCCTTTCACCCTTCCACCATTGCTAGCTTCTCTTGTACCGCGCAACTTTCGCCGGTACCATATACCCCCACCATTTACTTTCCTAAAAACAGCCACCATACCTACCTATTATGGCATTTCCATAGCCATTCCGAGATATATTGCCATGCAACTTTCCACCGTTCCGTTCATATGACACGCATTACTTTTGTCATATTGCTTTTTGCATGATCATGTAGTTGACATTGTATTTGTGGCAAAGCCACCTTCATAACTTTCATACATGTCGCTCTTGATTCATTGCATATCCCGGTATACCGCCGGAGGCATTCATATAGAGTCATATCTTGTTCTAGCTTTGAGTTGTAAATCCATAAAAGTGTGATGATCTTCATTATTAGAGCATTGTCCTAGTGAGGTAAGGATGATTAAGACTATGATTCCCCCACAAGTCGAGATGAGACTTCGGACTTTACAAAAAAAGAGAGAGAAAGGCCAAAAAGAAAAAAAGGCCAAAGAAAAAAAGAAAAAAAGAAAAAAAAGAGAAGAAAAAAATAAAATGAGAGAAAAAGAGAGAAGGGACAATGCTACTATCTCTTTTTCCACACTTGTGCTTCAAAATAGCACCATGATCTTCATGTTAGAGAGTCTCATATGCTGTCACTTTCATATACTAGTGGGAATTTTTCATTATAGAACTTGGCTTGTATATTCCAATGATGGGCTTCCTCAAAAGTGCCCTAGGTCTTCGTGAGCAAGCAAGTTGGATGCGCCCCACTTAGTTTCTTTTGTTGAGCTTTCATATATTTATAGCTCTAGTGCATCTGTTGCATGGCAATCCCTACTCACTCACATTGATATCTATTGATGGGCATCTCCATAGCCCGTTGATACGCCTAGTTGATGTGAGACTATCTTCTCCTTTTTTGTCTTCTCCACAATCACCATTCTATTCCACATATACTGCTATGCCCATGGCTCACGCTCATGTATTGTGTGAAAGTTGAGAGAGTTTGAGATTATTAAAGTATGAAACAATTGCTCGGCTTGTCATCGGGGTTGTGCATGATTAAATACTTTGTGTGATGAAGATAGAGCAACAGCCAGACTATATGATTTTGTAGGGATAACTTTCTTTAGCCATGTTATTTTGAGAAGACATGATTACTTTGATTAGTATGCTTGAAGTATCACCATTTTCATGTTAATATGAACTTTTATTTTGTATCATTTGGATCTGAACATTCATGCCCCAATAAAGAAAATTACATTGAGAATTATGCTAGGTAGCATTCCACATCAAAAATTCTGTTTTTATCATTTACCTACTCGAGGATGAGCAGGAATTAAGCTTGGGGATGCTTGATATGTCTCCAACGTATCTATAATTTTTTATTGTTCCATGCTATTATATTACCCCTTTTGGATGTTTATGGGCTTTATTTTACACATTTATATCATTTTTGGGACTAACCTACTAACCGGAGGCCCAGCCCATATTGTTGTTTTATTGCCTGTTTCAGTATTTAAAAGAAAAGGAATATCAAACGGAGTCCAAACGGAATGAAACCTTCGGCAGCGTGATTTTTTGGAAGAATATGGTCCTAGAGACTTGGAGTCCACGTCAGAAGATCTTCGAGGAGGCCACGAGATAGGAGGGCGCGCCCCCCTTACAGGGTGGTGGCCCCCTGTCTCGTGGGCCCCTCGAGCACCTCCCGACCGACTTTTTCGCCTATATATGCTTACGTGCCCTAAAACCATCAAAAATCAAGATAGATCCGGAGTTCCGCCGCCGCAAGCCTCTATAGCCACCAAAAACCTCTCGGGAGCCCGTTCCGGCACCCTACCGGAGGGGGAATCCATCACCGGTGGCCATCTTCATCGTCCCGGCGCTCTCCGTGACAAGGAGGGAGTAGTTCACCCTCGGGGCTGAGGGTATGTACCAGTAGCTATGTGTTTGATCTCTCTCTCTTGTGTTCTCTCTCGTGTTCCCTCTATGGCACGATCTTGATGTATCCCGAGCTTTGCTATTGTAGTTGGATCTTATGATGTTTCTCCCCCTCTACTCTCTTGTGATGAATTGAGTTTCCCCTTTGAAGTTATCTTATAGGATTGAGTCTTTTATGAGAACACTTGATGTATGTCTTGCCGTGTTTATCTGTGGTGACAATGGGATATCATGTGCCTCTGATGTATGTTTTGGTGACCAACTTGCGGGTTCTGCCCATGAACCTATGCATAGGGGTTGGCACATGTTCTTGACTCTCCGATAGAAACTTTGGGGCACTCTTTGAAGTACTTTGTGTTGGTTGGATGAATATGAGATTGTGTGATGCATATCGTATAATCATGCCCATGGATACTTGAAGTGACAATGGAGTATCTAGGTGACATTAGGGTTTTGGTTGATTTGTGTCTTAAGGTGTTATTCTAGTACGAACTCTTTTATAGATTGATCCGAAAGAATAACTTTGAGGTGGTTTCCTACCCTACCATAATCTCTACGTTTGTTCTCCGCTATTAGTGGCTTTGGAGTGACTCTTTGCTGCATGTTGAGGGCTTGTTATATGATCTATTTATGTTATTATTGTTGAGAGAACTTTCACTAGTGAAAGTATGAACCCTAGGCCTTGTTTCCTATCATTGCAATACCGTTTATGCTCACTTTTATCGTTAGTTACCTTGCTGTTTTTATATTTTCATATTACAAAAACCTTTATCTACTATCTATTTTGCACTTGTATCACCATCTCTTCGCCGAACTATTGCACCTATACAATTTACCATTGTATTGGGTGTGTTGGGGACACAAGAGACTCTTTGTTATTCGGTTGCAGGGTTGTTTGAGAGAGACCATCTTCATCCTACGCCTCCCACGGATTGATAAACCTTAGATCATCTACTTGAGGGAAATTTGCTACTGTCCTACAAATCTGTGCACTTGCAGGCCCAACAACGTCTAGAAGAAGAAGGTTGTGTAGTAGACATCATCACCACAGATAAGCACAGCAAGACATACATCAAGTGTTCTCAAATCCTTAAAGACTCAATCCGATAAGATAACTTCAAAGGGAAAACTCAATCCATTACAAGAGAGTAGAGGGGGAGAAACATCATAAGATCCAACTATAATAGCAAAGCTCGCGATACATCAAGATCGTGCCATAGAGAGAACACGAGAGAGAGAGAGATCAAACACATAGCTACTGGTACATACCCTCAGCCCCGAGGGAGAACTACTCCCTCCTTGTCATGGATAGCGCCGGGATGATGAAGATGGCCACCGGTGATGGGTTCCCCCTCCAGCAGGGTGCCGGAACGGGCTCCCGAGAGGTTTTTGGTGGCTACAGAGGCTTGCGGCGGCGGAACTCCCGATCTATCTTCTGTCTCGATGTTTTTAGGGTACATAGGCTTATATAGGCGAAAGAAGTCGGTCGGGGGAGCCTCGAGGGGCCCACGAGAGGGTAGGGCGTGCCCAGGGGGGTGGGTGTGCCCCCCTGTGTCGTGGCTTCCTCGATGCTCCCCGGCTTGCACTCCAAGTCTCCTGGATCATAATCTTTCCAAAAATCACGCTGCCGAAGGTTTCATTTCGTTTGGACTCCGTTTGATATTCCTTTTCTTTGAAATACTGAAACAGGCAATAAAACAACAATATGGGTTGGGCCTCCGGTTAATAGGTTAGTCCCAAAAATGATATAAACGTGTAAAATAAAGCCCATAAACACCAAAAGGGGTAATATAATAGCATGGAACAATCAAAAATTATAGATACATTGGAGACGTATCAATGATATAGGCTCTAGGCACTTGTGGGGGTAGTTGCTATCAATCTTATTTAGTTTGATTCACTTTTATTTTGAGTTACTAAAAATTTCAAAGGAAGAAATATGTCTAGGAAAATGTACCAAGGTGGTTCTTCAAGAAAGCAAGCACCCAGGCGCGCAATGCGTGAGCAAGACGATTTACCACCAAGGGAAGCTGACGTGCGGCCTTGTGAATGGCCGTCAAAAGAGTTTATGGTAAATTCAGGCATCAAGGATGAATTTGATGCATATGTGCGTAACACCGATCTTGAGGACTTCATGCAAGATAAGTGTCCTCAGTTCTACTATTTGATAGATTCATTCGTGAGAAGGTTTAAATTTACATCTTCACGTAATTCTCAAAGTGTCATGTTTGATATTTATGATCAATCATATACCATGGACCTAGAAGATTTTACTACTGCTTGCAAACTCCCGCAGTGGGTAGTGTTAATGAACCCCGTAAATCTGAATATAAAGACTTTCTTGCTAGTATCATTGTGGGAGAATCTAGAGATATAGCGCAAGCTACCATAGGGAGCATTCATTTTCCTGCTATACATTATTTTACTCTTTTCATTGGTAGATGCATTAATGGTAAGGATGAAGCATGTCACATGTGTGTTCCTGATCTTTGTGTTCTCAAGAGTGTTGTATTAGGTAATAAAGATTACAAGTTGGGGGCAATTGTTGCACGTAGGTTGCATAATAATGGTTTATCTGGAGATTTATTTGGAGGGATTTATGAGACCCGTGTTGCTAATTATCTTGGTATACCTCCACGTGATGGTGATAGGGAGTTGCCTCCCGCTTATTTAGATTATAATGCTATGGTCAATCATCATTTTCTTGAGAGGAATGAACAATTCCTCCAGTATAGACTAATCTTTGACAGACGTCGCTCTGTCCATGTTACTCTCCCTGCTCCTGCCCTTTTAGATTATCAGGCAAAAAGAAGATATGTTGTGACCAGGGAGGAGGCAACCGAATACGAGAGGAGGACGGAGGCAGCTCGCCGCCATGCCGCAGCCCATGAGGCAATGGTTGCTGCATCTCGGTACGACCCCAGTTACAACTTCGGGTATCAGTCAGGCTATCCATGGCCATAGACCAACTTAGGTCAAAAGCCTAAGCTTGGGGGAGTACGTATCTCTCACCGACATTACATTCATGTTCACACACTCATTCTAGTTGTCAGTGCTCATACTTTTTCATTGTATTATCCATGCTAGTTTAATTTCTTTTTCTAGCTTTCTTCTTGTGTGTTTGATAAACCTTAAGAAAAACCAAAAAAAATAGTTAGTTTAATTTACATGCTTGTAGTAGTAATTAAATGAAAACCCAAAAAGATTTCTCGTTCTTCTTTTGCTTGTTGGGAGCTTTCCCATGTAAATAGTTTTATTTCTTTTCTTTTCCTTTGGGGGTTGAGAGGAGAAGACCATAATGAAAATGCTTAGTGGCTCTCATATGCATGATTGTTGATTTAACCAAGAGCCCATATTACCTTGTCTTATC
The DNA here is from genome assembly GCF_002162155.2 of Triticum dicoccoides. NCBI lineage: Eukaryota > Viridiplantae > Streptophyta > Magnoliopsida > Poales > Poaceae > Triticum > Triticum dicoccoides. Next base: position 616,704,308 of record NC_041383.1, read on the forward strand.
CCTTGAATTGAATGCTTGCAGATTCCAGCTTAGTCCAATGCACGTGCACTATTATTATTATTATACACACTGTTCGGTCGTGCAAGTGAAAGGCAATAATGACGATATATGATGGACTGATTGAGATGAGAGAAGTTGGTATGAACTCGACCTCTCTTGTTTTTGTAAATATGATTAGTTCATCGTTCCTGATTCATCCTATTATGAATAAACATGTTTGCAATGACAATTAGAGATTATAGTTGCTTATGCCATGCTTAATTAGCTAGGAGCTCATAATGGTTTACCTTGCGTGCCAACATGCTATTAAAATGGTTGTGATGTGGTATGATAGGGTGGTATCCTCCTTTGAATGATTCGAGTGACTTGACTTGGCACATGTTCACGCATGTAGTTGAAACAAAATCAACGTAGCCTTCATGATATTTATGTTCATGGTGGATTATATCCTACTCATGCTTGCACTCGGTGTTGATTAATTTTAATGCATGTTCATGACTGTTGTCGCTCTCTCAGTTGGTCGCTTCCCAGTCTTTTGCTAGCCTTCACTTGTACTAAGCGGGAATACTGCTTGTGCATCCAAACACCACAAACCCCAAAGTTATTCCATATGAGTCCACCATACCTTCCTATATGCGGTATTTACCTGCCGTTCCAAGTAAATTTCTATGTGCCAAACTCCAAACCTTCAAATGAAATTATGTTTTGTATGCTCGAGCAGCTCATGTATCAACTAGGGTTGTCTGTATCTTCCATGCTAGGTGGGTTATTCCCAAGGGGAGTGGACTCCGCTCCTCATTCACAAGAAAATGGCTGGTAACTGGGATGCCCAGTCCCATGATCAAAAGATCAAATCAAATCAAAATAATTAAACAAAACTCCCCCAGGATTGTTGCTAGTTGGAGGCACCCGTTGTTTCGGGCAAGCCATGGATTGATGCTTGTTGGTGGTGGGGGAGTATAAACTTTACCATTCTGTTTGGGAACCGCCTATAATGTGTGTAGCATGGAAGATATCGAGATCTCATAGTTGTTATGTTGACAGTGAAAGTATATTTCTCAAAATGTTATTCATATCTATTTCAAAATCGAGCTCTGGCACCTCTACAAACCCCTGCTACCCTCTACGAAGGGCCTATCTATTTACTTTTATGTTGAGTCATCACCCTCTTATGAAAAAGCACCGCTGTCATTTGCATGCATTACTATTAGTTTATATTGGGTATGACTTGACTGGATCTCTTTTACCATGAATTACAATGTTTAGTCAGTCCTTGATCTTTAAGGGTGCTCTGCATTTATGTTTTACGGTCTTAGAAAGGGCTAGTGAGATACCATCTGGTCATATCATATTATGATTGTTTTGAGAAAGTGTTGTCATCCGAGTTTTATTATTATTGCTCGCTAGTTGATTATGCCATTGATATGAGTAAACATGAGACCTACGTGTTATTGTGAATATGGTTAGTTTATAATCTTTGCTGAAAACTTGAATGCTGGCTTTACATATTTACAATAACAAGAGCAAACAGAGTTTGTAAAATTTTTTCTTTATCACTTTCAGTTTGTCAACTGAATTGCTTGAGGACAAGCAAAGGTTTAAGCTTGGGGGAGTTGATACGTCTCCGTCGTATCTACTTTTCCAAACACTTTTGCCCTTGTTTTGGACTCTAACTTGCATGTTTTGAATGAAACTAACCTAGACTGACGCTATTTTCAGCGGAACTGCCATGGTGTTATTTTTGTGCAGAAACAAAAGTTCTCAGAATCACCTAAAAATCCACAGAGATTATTTTTGGAAAATATAAAAAATACTGGCGAAAGAATCAAGGCCAGGGGGCCCACACCCTGTCCACGAGGGTGGGGGCGCGCCCCTGCCTTGTGGGCCCCCTTGATGTCCACCGACCTCAACTCCAACTCCATGTATTCTCTTTCACGGAGAAAAAAATCAGAGAAAAATTTCATCGCGTTTTACGATACGGAGCCGCCGCCAAGCCCTAATCTCTCTCGGGAGGGCTGATCTGGAGTCCATTTGGGGTTCCGGAGAGGGGGATTCGTCGCCGTCGTCATCATCAACCATCCTCCATTGCCAATTTCATGATGCTCACCGCCATGCATGAGTAATTCCATTGTAGGCTTGCTGGACGGTGATGGGTTGAATGAGATTTACCATGTAATCAAGTTAGTTTTGTTAGGGTTTGATCCCTACTATCCACTATGTTCTGAGACTGATGTTGCTATGACTTTGCTATGCTTAATGCTTGTCACTAGGGCCCGAGTGTCATGATTTCAGATCTGAACCTATTATGTTTTCATGAATATATGTGAGTTCTTGATCCTATCTTGCAATTATATAGTCACCTATTATGTGTTATGATCCGACAACCCCGAAGTGACAATAATCGGGATACTTCTCGGTGATGACCGTAGTTTGAGGAGTTCATGTATTCACTATGTGTTAATGCTTTGGTCTGTTACTCTATTAAAAGGAGGCCTTAATATCCCTTAGTTTCCACTAGGACCCCGCTGCCACGGGAGGGTAGGACAAAAGATGTCATGCAAGTTCTTTTCCATAAGCACGTATGACTATATTCGGAATACATGCCTACATTATATTGATGAACTGGAGCTAGTTCTGTATCACCCTATATTATAACTATTACATGAGGAATCGCATCTGACATAATTATCCATCATTGATCCAATGCCTACGAGCTTTTCACATATTGTGTTTTGCTTATTTACTTTTTTTTGAATTACTGTGAGGCAAAGCCCCACAGCCCTTTATTATAATAAATGGAACTGTACAAACAAATACAGAATATATACAAGGAAAAAAAGGAAAATGTCTACCTATGGCTAAACACCCCTACCTCCTTTACAATAAAGAATCAACCCAAGCCAAGAGTTTTGCTTATTTACTTTACCGTTGCTATTGTTACAATTACTACAAAACTTCTACTGTTACTTTTGCCACCTTTACCGTTACTTCCATACTACTTTGCTACTAAATACTTTGCTGCAGATACTAAGTTATCCAGATGTGGTTGAATTGACAACTCAACTGCTAATACTTGAGAATATTCTTTGGCTCCCCTTGTGTCGAATCAATAAACTTGGGTTGAATACTCTACCCTCGAAAACTGTTGTAATCCCCTATACTTGTGGGCTATCAGATTGCTATTTGACTCAAGGTTGTGTACTGGTCATAAGAGGTAAGCTGCACTAATATTTTTTCCAGTAAAATAAATTATGAAGATACCTCAGTATTCTACTCAGTATTAACATCCAAAAAATGCCTTAATGTCCCGTGCCAACAGCTCAAAAGATCATCTTTTAGGAACTAAGCTTTTGAGGCCTAACTTTCTACATTTTTTGTTCTGACCTCCCAATGTTCAAGACCGAAAACGGTCAGACAAGACCAATAGCTTAAAAATTCGAATGAATGACGTGCATTTAACTTGGAACTAGTTGTCGTGATTACCTATTATGAGCCTAGTTAATTCATTAATTGATAGTGCTCCTCTTCGAGCTTTAGAAGGTCAATGTGTGTACATGCGATCCTGTTTCTACACACCAACAGTCCCTCTTTTTAGTTTTTTGGATAAAGCAAACGGCAGATTCAACAAATCCTTCTCATGAACTTCTAGTACAGAGCGTGTTTAATTTTGTACTGAGCACAAACAACAACGATGCCACAGCAGGGGCTGTTCGCAGAATACAGAGATCACTGCCACATTTTGGGTAAAAACAATTCCATTGACACACACTGAACTTACTAGGGAGAGATCGAAGTGAACTGAAGGGATTTGAACCTGCAGCGGATCTTGGCAAGAAGGGGGACAAGGAAGATGTGGTCGTCGCAGGTGCAACCGGACTGAAGCCAAGGCCAAGGTGAAGAAGGGCAGTGATGGCACTCAGTGGCCAGCGGAGGTGCATGAGAGGTAGGCCGCCGATCCGGGCACGCGGCAGGAGGTGGAGGTGGAGGTCGAAGGCTGCGGATCTGGGGCACATCATGGTGGTTGGAGATCAAAGGTCGCGGGTCGGGACGGGTTGGGGATCCGCAGAACAATGCTGTCAAAAACCCCTGCAAACAGAAAAAAAAAATCCAGTCTTGTGAGGAAAAGAACTTACAACAATTGACCACATGAGCTGAGTGGAAAAGAAACGGTGAACTTTTTCTGTGAAATACATGAAAAAATAGCAAGGGGCCATGAGCTTATACTACATATAAGTTTGAATCAATTTTTTATAATTCAGAGTGCACATACTAATCAAACAGCGGCTGAATTTAGCAACTAGCATGCATCACAAGGGAATGTGCAAACAAAGAGAGGGTGTCCTTGCGGTGTGTGGTTAGTGGTTGCCGTGTTTGGTGAAGATCAGGCCACCCTCACCCCGCCCACCACTCAATCAGCCACACACTACATCGTCTACTCACCTAGGACTCCATCTTCACCACACTTTGGACTGACAATGTAGCAACACCATATGCAAGTCACTTGTGCATACATGTAAACGGATGTGATAACTTCTATAGAAGCAAAACAAATGCCCATTTGAACGTGTGGGTGCACCATTCAAGTCCTCTATACTATCCAAATCAGAACACTTCTAAACCAAAACAAGTGAGCATCTTTTGCTAGCCATTGCATCATACTGGTGATGTGCAACAATCAAAAAAACTGGTGCTCCACTTTTCTTTCACTGGTTAGCTCACTATAAGATCACACGAACACTACATGTGCGTCCGTGGTTAGTGCCCCGGTGCGCTGCGGCGCGGGGTCTCGATAAATTGAAAGGCTGGTGCGTTGTGCCAGACTTACGACAGGGGAGTAGATGTACTGAAAAGCACATAAAAATGAACTGAATTTTTCTAGCAGCTCCGCTCCAACAGAAAAGGGTAAAAGGAAGATTTTTGTAGATAAACCCATTGAGTATACAACACAAGTAGATTTTGAAGATTTTGTACTACTGAAGATTCTTTCAGAAACAAAAGTAATTCTTTCAGAAACACATGCCCCTTCACTCATTTTTCTGCTATATTGCCGTGGAAAATTCATACACCAACAAAATTAAACCTGCGATTTAGCAATGACACTAAATTTACATGTCCTTCAAACAAACAACAAACACATACATGAACTGATTATTAATATACTTGAACTTATTCACCGTCAATGTACATGAAATGTTGAACTTATCGGGGAGTAATACATGAGCTCCAGCCCCCAATACAAGTATCATGATGGCAATCTGTACCAATGAATAGCACATGATGAGTAGGCGGCCAAGGTGGCTAGGCTGCTTACCATGATGACGAGGACTCGGATGAGGACGGCGACGAAGTTGGTGAAGAGGGTAAGCGCGTGCTTGATGTAGTCCAAGATGCCACGGTGTGCCCTCTCGATGATCTCCTCCGTGTCGTACACCATGTTGAACTTGTTGAGTTCTGATTTTTGAACTTAGTAATACATGCACTGAGCGGTACAAGATTGTTGGGCAGCTGACCTACAGAAACAAAAACACTGCTGGAGTGCAAACGCAAAATCATTTACAAAAAATAGTGGCAGCAAGAAGCAAAAAGCAGCCGCACATTCACGTGTTTTTGAGAGTGAAAAAAATAGAGAGGGAAAGGCGTAGGCAAAATGAACTTCATCATGTTTTATGTTGAGCACATCCACAATGCATCATGTTTTATGTTAACCAAGTGAAAGTATGGTGCTAATTCTGAAGCATAACCACAAGCACTTGTTCCTTTTATATGAAGATGTAAACACAAAGGAAAGCGGACTCACCATCGGAAGTAGATGAACTGAAAAGCATACAAAAGAGGAACTTGTGCATCTTGTTTTTGCTGCAACCTGCAAAAATGGAAAGAAATCTGAGAGATGAGGTTTTGTCAAGAGAACTTACTGGGGTCTAGTGTTCGAACTTTTCAATGTTTGTGCTACCAAAAATAGAGAACCGGAGGATGCCTAGACCAGAGCGATGACTTCCTCGGCTCCACGAGCGGCCTCTCATACACCACAAGGGCAACATATACACACACGAACTGACCGAAATACACAACACGGACGGCTAGATACACAAACTGCTAAGAATACATGTCTTCACGACTATGAACTGATAAGAATACACAACACTGCTGGCTAGCTACGAACTTCTTGAAGAACTCCCGTAACGCAAGTTTTAGTTTTTTATGTTTCTTTCGTGTCCATGTTCTTTTCTGAACACCCTGTCTTCTCGACTATGAACTTACTACATAGAAGGATGCTCACATACATGTATTACTTGACAGGAGCTAAACAGAGAAACCTAAAAAGATTTATGTACTTTGAAATACTTAATTTTAACTTCCCAAATACTTCAATTGTTTTGAAATATGAACTTGCATATTTATTTCCTTAGAACTTATTATGTTTTGGGATAAGTATATTTTTCGTCCTTGAACTCCGGCGATAGTGTAGAAATCGTCCCTCAACTTCGAAACCACTAAAACTCAGTCCCTCAACTATTTAAACCGGATATTTTTCATCCCTCACGACGCTTAAAGTGGTTTTGGTATGACGTGGACCCGGTTTTGACTAAAACCGCCCAAGTGGCCTAGTTTGTCCAGTTTGGTGACAACAAATTTTATGTCCAGACTTGTATGTGCTATGTAATCTGACCTAACTGAATGGGATTCATAGTAGATTGTTCACATGATTTTAGACCACTGTGTAAACTGAATGCATGGCAGATTGTTCACTTGTTCATAGATGACTGGACAGAGTACTGAACTGAACAGATTGCATGAAAAACATAGTCTGGCATAAACACAAAGTACTGATTAGTCTTACAAGCAAACCACAAACAGGAATTCTCAAAGTTTGACAAAGTAATGAGAAATAGTCTGACATAACCACAAACAGGAATTCTCACTGCCGGCCATAAAATTTGTTGTTAACAAACTGGACAAACCAGGCCACGTGGATGGTTTTAATCAAAACCGGCTCCATGTCATACAAAAACCACTTTAAGTGTCACGAGGGACGAAAAGTATCCGGTTAAAAAGTCGAGGGACAGAATTTTAGTGGTTTCGGAGTTGAGGGATGATTTCTATACTATCGTCAGAGTTCGAGGACGAAAAATATACTTATCCCTTATGTTTTCCCTGCAAATTCCATGGTTTTTTAGTGTTTCGTTATTTTTGTTTATTTTGTTTCTGTTTTTCTATGAATATAGGGTTATACAATTTGAACTTATAGACTTTTTGTTTATCTATTATAGGGATGACACATTTTTGCACTACAAGAACAACACAAACACAGTAATATTCCTAAGCAAGTACTGTACATATGAACATTTGGGAGCACAATTTTTTTCACTGCATTTACCCCACAACTTGTTACAAGAAAGCACCATCTTTTTTTGCAAACGGTTTCATCCGAGAAGGAGCGCACCCCACGGTGAGGTCAGAGGGTGCGGATCCCAGGTGCACGACAGCGGGTAAAGGTCGGAGCCAGTGGATCCTGGAGCATGGCAGCACGTGAGGTAGGGGAAAATTTTATTGCAGACATATTTGACAACATCGAGTTTAGTAATTATGTGCTTGAACATCTTAAACAAAATACAACAATGACCTCTTGAAATGCCTGAAAAATAACATGCAAACTTATAGCAATTGTTCAATTGAACTTATACCATTAGCAATAAGAACTATATACAAAGATATAACTTGCATCATCAAAATCTAGAGTTTTTTCCAACTCCAGAATATTTTTTACAGGAACAATTAGAGCTCAGGAAATCATCAAATCATCTCAGTGAATAAAGTTTGAAATTGAAAGAGAGGTGCCATATCTGAACCTCCAGTTTTCACAGTGAAAGCAAGTTCCTCCAATTTGCATTATGTTGAAACCGTTTTTTTGAACTTATCGTGGTGCCATATCTGAACCTTTATTTTTCGTTTTATTTGAACTGAACCAAAAATAAGAATTGAGCTTAATTGGAGTGAACTAAAATTTAAAAATTGAACTTAACTAAGATAACAAACAAAACTTTCTTTTAATTACTGGCTATGTGATAAAAATTATTTCCACCCAGGGAACAAATTGTTCTTCATTCAGGGAATTAAAAATGTTTTTGCTCGGTAATCAACAATCTGCACAACAATCGCATATAAACATTTTCCTAGATCATGCTAAACATTTCATGGCAATTCACATTTCAGTGAATTCTTTAGATTTGGAGAAACAAAGAGGAACGAAGGACACCACCTAATTGCACTTGGATTCAGAACTAGCGAAAACATGGGCAAACCTTGAATTCGCGTGCGCCATCCGGAAGGGGGAGCATCGGAACAGAGTAGAGCGGCTACACAGCATGGGTGGTCAGCAGGGAGGGGAGAGGTGATGCAGGTGGTCGGCGCCATGCAGTCGACGGCAAGCGGGGCGACCCTTTGGACCTCGCCGTGGCGAGATACGACTTCAGTTGGCGGCGTTGAACGGACCCGGGTGGCGGCTGTGACCGTCCCCGAAGTAGAACAGAGGGCGTCCAAGAACATCAGCATCTTCCGCGCGCTAGTCGTCGGCGGCATCCACCGGATCTTGGCCGTGGTGGTCGTCGGAGCCCACGAGGCGCAGGGGTATGGGCTCGTGTCGGCGCTGAACACCAGGGGTTCGCTGGGATGAGTGCTTCGCGCGCGAGGGTCCTAAGTAGCTGCCGTAGGTAGGTGGGAACCAGGGTGGCGTGGTGGAAGCAGCGGTGAGGCGGGCCAGCGGTACGGTGGAAGCTGCAGGGGGGCAGGTCGGCGCCGAAAAGGAAGCAGGGGTGGGCCGGCGGCGCATTCGAAGCAGCGGAGAGGCGGGCCGGCGCCACGGGGGAAGCAGGGGGGCAGCGGTGGCGCATGGAAGCAGGGCGAGGGCCGGCGGCGCGTCGAATGGGAGGGGATCGGGCTATTCGATGGTGAGCTGCGCGTCGGTAGGTGTGGGCCTTTTGTCTGTTTTTTTGTAGTTTTTTGATCGGGCGGCGGGGGAGTTTTCTGTGCTGATCCGACCAGCGGGCTCTTATAGGGCCCGGAAGTAACAGAATAATTTCTTCTAAAAATAAATTACTAAATATATCAAAGATTGATCTGCCTGATTAAGTAGATCGGTGGGCTGAAAGCGGTTTAAATAAATTGGTGGGATAGAAAAAAACGATGGGAGAGAATTAACCGGAGTGGAGGCGACGCTACCAACTCCACTTTTGGTGGGCGCGGCCGCCACGTGTCGCGTGCTGGACACTTTCTCGGGGTTTTGTTTTGTTTAATTTTTCTGGACGCATTTTCAGGTTTCAAATATATTTTTGGGGCTTTTTGGCGTTTCATTTTTTGCCCAGTTTTTCCTCGGTTTTGGACAAAAATATTTAAAAAATCAGGAAAAGTGTGCCTTTTCCTTTCGCAAGAGGCACAAATTTTCTTCTCCTAAAGGCACAATTTTTCTTCGGAAAGAGATGCAGGTGCTCTTCTCGGGAAAACAAGAAAAATACATTTTTTTTCTTCCGCGCGAGGTATAGAATTGCTTCTCGTGAAGGCTCAATTTTTCTTCCGCGAGAGGTGCCTATCGAAAAAGGAAAAGAAATATTGTTTTCTTCCGCAAGAGACACATATTTTGCCGCTCGTGGAGGCACATGTTTGCTTCTGTGTGAGGCACAGTGCCTCTCAGAAAGAGAAAAAATGGGAAGCACATATTTTCTTCTCGTGGAAGCACAATTTTGATTCCACGAGAGGCACTTGAAAAAGAAAAAAAAAACATGTTTTTTTCTTCCGTGATAGGCACAGTTGTGCCTCTCGGAAAAAGAAAAATGTGTTTTTTCGGCAAGAGGCACATATTTGTTTCTTGTGGAGGCAGACTTGCTTCTGGAGAGGCACAACCTCTCGGAAAGAGAGAGAAAATATATTTTTTCTTCTTCCACGACAGGCACTGATTTACTTCACATGGAGACACAAATTTATTTTCACGAGAGGCACAGTTGTGCCTCTTAGAAATAAAAAAAAAGTAGTGGTAAAATATCGTGCTTCCGGCTTTGTTTTTGTCGGATTTTTTGTGAAAAATAGTTCCACGAAACGTATAAACATGGGATCTAGTTTTGAAATCTCGACACGAGAAATTCAACGGTGAAAACGGTTCGCGCTTTGGAAGCACGATTTAAAAGGTAAAATATTTTGAATAAATGAATCTATGAAAAAAAAGAAAAACTCCAAGGTTGCGAGTCGCAACCTAGAAAGATGGGAGTGACATTTCTAAGGGTTACCCCTTAATTAGTGATTTCAGCCTTTTGGTCCCAAAACCCTGTTTGGCGCCTTAAGTGTCACGTAAAGGCCATTTGGCAACTAGCATGCACCTCCTCTTCACCTTGGGCTCAGCCCATCTTTTTTTTTCATTTTTAATAGTGTAAAATATAAAGTAGCATTGGTTTTTGGGGACCTTCCAATGAACGTTTAGCTACTTTTCGAACTATTTACTTTGTTTTTGTTCAGCATGAGTTTTGCTCTTTTTTTAATTTTCTGTTTTCTCTTTCTTTTTTATTCCTTTTACCTTTTCTAAATGTGTGAAAATCAATTTCGTGAACTTTTCTCAAATCCCAGTTTCTTTCCCAAATTTCCCAAGCTTATTACAAAGTTTCTAAATTTGTGAACTTTTTTCAAATTAGTTTACTTTCCTAAACCCACAAACTTATTTCAAGTCTGTGATTTTTTTTCATATCCGCAATATTTTCCAGTTTTTGTGAACTTTTTTCAACACCCAATAACCTTTTACTAATCCGGACACTTTTTTTGAAATTTGCATTTTTCTTTTTCAGAATCCATGAACTTTTTAAATTTTTTACTTTTTCATATATGTGCACTTTTTAAAATTTATGAATTGTTTTCGGTATTCATGAACATTCTCCAAATTCATATTTTTACCCAATATATATTTTTTCAAGAAAATGAAATTTTGATATACAAATTTTAAAAAGTGTGTAATCTTTTCAAATCTATGATTATTTTTCAAAAAATTGCTTTTTTCCAATTTTACGAATTTTTTCAGGTCATTTTTGTCAAAAGTCAGCCATCAACTGATCCACCTATCAACCAATCGGAGGTCCACCTGCCAACTAGGCGTAGCTGGACCAACCTAGTACGCGCAAGCGGGGGAGGGGGAGGGCGGTAGTTGGCCTAACTATCTCTTAGGCCTTGTACAATGGAAGGTGCTTAGGGGAGGTGCTTAAAGAAATAAACAGACTTTTCTTAAGCACCGGTGCTTATTTGTACAGGGTAGACGCTTAACTAAGCGTCTCTCCTATAGAAATAGGCACCGATGCTTCAGAAAAACTCGGTTTATTTTTCTAAGCACCTCTCTAAGCACCTCCCATTGTACAAGGCCTTAAGGCGTTGGTTAGGAGTTCTCCATTTTTTGCTAGGATACGTCCCCGCGCAAGCCCCTATGATAGAGGCCCCTTTAGTGTGCCTCTAGCGGTTCAGCCGGATCGCCTTTCTCTTGGGGAAAATTGTTGGTAGAAAAACACATCATGAAAATTATTTAATTTACCTAAATAGTATGAGAAAAAACAAAAAAACACACATTTTGGCATGCTTAAAACACAGGAAAAAAGTTTCCATGTTCATGTAAAAAATCACATATATTTTGAAATGTCAATGTTTTGGCATGTTTAAAATTCATATATTAAAAAATCATCTTAAAGTACAAACAAAAAGTTGCCATGTTAAATTGCCTACCCAAATGCTAGGTATGCCTTAGTAAAAACACAAAATGGTTGTTTTGGTGTGTTATGATAAAATTGCCATGCCATGTTCAAATAATTTCTAGTGGTATTAAAAAATTACCATGGTTTGCTCAAATAAATTTCAAATGGTGTCTACAAATAAAATTGCCATGGTCCAAAGAAACGATTTACAGAAAAATGAATTTGACTTGGTATGATAAAAAATCAAAATGATGAGGTATGTACGAAAATAAGTTTGTCATGGTCAAAAAATATAATTTGCCATGTTACAAAAAATAAACTGCCATGGTACTAAAATAAATTTGCCATCATGAACACTAAGAAAAGAAAGAATTTACCATGGTCTAATAGTATAATTTGCCATGTTACAAAAAAATAATTCCATGATACTAAAATAAATTTGCCATCCTGAAAAGTAACAAGAAGAAGAAGAAGAAGAAGAACAAAGCCTTTACTCCCAAACAACTTGAGGTAGACTAGAGCTTTTTTTTTTTGAGAATCTCACAAAGCTTTATTACTGAATCATAATGTTCATAGGTACAAAAAGAAGATCGCCGGGTTGTCCTAGCCAAGTGTGTCGGCCAAACCCTAAAGATAACGCATGCTTTGCGAGATTATGGGCCTCCGTATTGGAGGTCCTATACTCATGAGTAAACGAACATGAAATAAAGGTAGTTGCTCTAGTCTTGATTTCCTCGACAATGGCTCCAAATTCTGCTGAGCTTCCCTGTCTGATTGCATCTACCACCACCTTGCAATCGGAGGCAACAAGTAAATGGTTGATATAGAGATCTTCTGAAAGTGCTAATGCCTCCCGAACAGCTAGTGCTTCTAGCACTTGGGGGTTGTGCAGTCCTCTGAAAACGAGAGCTGACGCTCCCATGAACAAACCTCTCTCATCCCTGCAAACCACACCAACTGCGCCAAACGTACCTGGGCGTGACACGGCCGCGTCCACATTGAGTTTGTAGTAATCTGTTGGTGGTGGAATCCACGTACGGGGTCGTGGTACTGCTATCCCATGTGCTTCCTCCTTCTTCTTCTTCAAAAACTCTATGTCTGATAAGTAAGCTTTGATGAAGTTGTCAGTGGCAAACGGAGTCCGGTATATATCCTCATGTATAGCTTTCCGTCTTGCACTCCAAATCGCCCATAAAGTAACAATCATCAACTGAAATTACTCCGGTGGAAGAGAGTCATTCATGGCAAAGAGCCACAGCCGTGCGTCAGGTTCTGAGGTTGCCCACATGTGCTCGACCATCTCGGCTTCTGAAAGTGCCCACACACACCTAGACACATTACACTCCAGCAAAGAATGCCGCCAGCTATCCTGCCCTCCGCATAGGGAGCAAGCACTCGTAGTGGCCATATGACGATGGTTTAGGACATCTCCCGTAGGGAGTGAGTGTTGCGCCAATCGCCAAGTGAAAAAGCGTAGTTTCGGTGGCACTGACATGTTCCATAGCGAGTTCCACCCCCTCATCTCATGTTCAGAGTTGGAAGGATCCTCCCTTTCCTCCAGCCATGCCTCGCGCCCAATCTTGATCTTGACAATCATCTTATAAGCTGACCGTACAGAAAAACGCCCCCTTGGATCATCATTCCATGCCCAGAAATCGTCCACACGCCGTGTACAGAGCGGTATTTGCAAGATCGCCTCCACATCAATGGGTATGAACACCTGTCTAAGCAAGTCCTCTCGCCACGCAGCTCTAGTGTGGTCGATCAGATCAGAAACCAGTTGCGGTGGGTCAGCAACTAAGGAGGCCACCGGCTTCATCATTCCGTCCCTTAGGATCCAACTATGTTGCCATATGTTCGTGGTAGTTCCATCACCAATACGCCGGATAGCTCCTTGGGTGATAATATCTCTCCCATCAAGTATAGATCGCCACACCTGAGAAGGATGTGGACCTAGTTGAGCTTCAAGGACTGTACATTGTGGAAAATATGATGCTTTAAGGATTTGTGCACTAAGAGAGGAGGGATCATTCAATAATCTCCAAATTTGCCGAGACAAAAGTGCCAAGTTGAAGATTTCTATATCCCGAAAGCCAAGTCCTCCCAAACTTTTCGGTCGGGTCATCAAATCCCAAGCTACCCAACATGGTTTCCTCTTGCCTCTCTTGCTCCCCCACCAAAATTGACGAATGAGTGACGTAATGCTTCCACAAAGGCCTCGAGGTAATCTGAAGCAAGACATCGAAAAAACTGGTAAAGCTTGAGCCACAGATTTTATGAGAACCTCCTTTCCTGCCACTGATAAAAGTTTCTCCATCCATCCCTTTATCCTTTCCCAAACTCTGTCTCGTAAATATTTAAAGGTGCCATTTTTGGACTGTCCAACATCGGTCGGCAGACCCAAATACTTTTCACTCAAAGACTCATTCTGCACATTAAGTATATTCTTTATCTCCACCCTAAGGGTCTCCGGGCATCCCTTACTGAAAAATATGGACGATTTATCATAGTTTACCCTTTGGCCCGAAGCCAAGCAATATGCATCAAGTAGGTTTGAAACCTCATTTGCCCCCTGGACACTAGACTTGAAAAGCAGCAGGCTGTCATCTGCAAACAAAAGGTGGTTCACTACCGGAGCCGTGGGTGCCACCTTTATGCCACCGAGCACTAATGACTGAGAACTGTGTTTTAAAAGGCACGAAAGGCCCTCCGCTGCAATCAAGAATAAGTAAGGGGAAATAGGATCTCCCTGCCTGATACCCCTGGAAGGTGAGAAGCTCTCTAATCTTTCTCCATTAAACAAGACCGAGAATGAAACAGAAGTGATCATGCTCATAACTGTATGGATCCAATCTGGTGCAAAGCCAAGCTTAACCATAATTGCCTTTAGATAAGGCCACTCTAGTCTGTCATATGCCTTCATCATATCAAGCTTAAGTGCACAAAAGCTGTTTGTCTTGGATCTGTTTCTCTTCATGAAGTGCAAACATTCATACGCACAAATAATATTATCCGTGATCAACCTCCCGGGAACAAAGGCTGATTGCTCCTTTGAGATAATATCTGGTAATATCAACTTCAATCTATTCGACACCACTTTAGAAGCTATTTTATAAATCACATTGCAAAGGCTGATAGGCCTAAACTGGGTAAGTAGAGTGGGATTTTGTACCTTGGGTATCAACACGAGTACCGTATCATTAATGCTTGCAGCAGTCTCCTCTCCATGGACGATCCGAAGCACCACTTTAGTTACTTCATCCCCACAAATGTCCCAGTGGCGCTGATAGAAGTGTGCAGGAAAACCATCTGGCCCCGGTGCCTTTGTAGGAAACATCTGAAACAGGGCCTGTTTTACTTCCTCATTTGTGTAAGGAGCGCAAAGCGAAGCATTCATCTCTGGTGTCACTTTCCGAGGCACATGTTGTAATACATCATCTACCCCCTGTACACCTTCCGTCGTGTACAAGGTTTTATAGAAATCTGTCACAAGTTGTTTCATCTCAGCCTTGTCCTCTACTCTTATACCCAGCGCATTGTGTAGAGCTCGAATCATATTCTTCCTACGCCGCATATTTGCTCTCATGTGAAAAAAATTTGTGTTGCGATCACCCGCAGTCAGCCACTGTATGCGCGATCTTTGTCTCCACATTAACTCCTCCCTATGATAGAGCTCAACCAGTCGTTCATTCAACTTTTGCTCAAGGTGATTTGGAGCAGTCCTAGACGGAACACTCCGAAGCCTCTCTAGCTCCGCTTTTGCCTTCTTGATCTCCTTCCTAACACTTCCAAAAGTTGCATCCTCCCATGCCTAAAACCCATAAGATATCGCAACCCATCATGAAAATTAAGGAAAGAAGAATTTTTCCATGGCCCAAAAATAAATCTAGGGCGATGGTCAAGTAGGCCCGTGGCCTTGATGACTTATCGTTCACGATAAAAAAAATGACATGTTGGTTTTGGCGTAAGGGTTACGAGGAATTCTGACTCTTGGATCCATTGTTCTTTTGCTTGTGATGACTTCTTCTCCATGGCGATGGTCAGTAGAACTGTGGTCTTGATGTTTCGTGTTTGCGGCCAACGACAGACTTTGAAGCAGGGCTATAGCAATACTTGAGGCGACCTAATTGCCTTGGTTTATACTGAATTGGATCATGATGTTTTATATAGTACACCTTACATGACCACTATGCAAGGACTATGTTAGTAGTGAAAATGTCCTGTAGGTTCGTGGGCCACGAAGGGAAATGTAGCACCTTAGAAAACTAGTGACGGGCGACAATGGAGTGTCGTGCGGTGGCGCACCATTGGTCCTATTGGGAGGAAGAATGGGTTCGGGCCAAGATTTTGATGTACTTTCTTTAATTTTTAGGGTTGTCTGTACAACCGACTCCTATTTGATGCTTCACGCGCCGTTTAAAGGCAAATTCGTACAACACGCACAACCCCTCCTCGTGATAGAACCTTTATGGGCCAGCCCATATAAGGCAGTAGCGGGAAGCTCCTGTTCTCGGTTCTGTCAAGCTTTTGTCCGATTTTTCTTATTTCATGTTTTTGTTTTCTGGACCTCTTTTGTTCCTTTTTTCTTTTTTTATTTTCCTTTTTCTCAAATGTGTGAAAAAATCAAGTAGAAAACTTTTTCAAATTCGTGAACATTTTACAAAACATGTAACATGTTTCAAATACGTGAGCTTTTTTTTGAATCCATGAATGCTTTTTTAAAAATGCACGAATGTTTTTCAAACCCTCAATTTTTCCCAAATCTTATGTTTTTTTTAATCCGCGAACTTTTTCCAAGTCTGCGATTCTTTTCACGAAATTGATGAACTTTTTAAAATTCACAAAGTTTTTTTACAAAATCCATGAAGTATTTTCAAATTCATGAATTTTCTTTCATATTCATGAAGTTTTCAACTCCAGGTTTTGTGTTTTTTTGGTTTTTTCAAAAATTCAACGGTCAACCATCGACTGAACGAACAAAGGACGAGCAACCCGAAGGAAGAGACATGTGAGTGTGCAGCCCCGTATTGGGCCGACCCAAGCAAGTGGAGCGCAGGGTGGCGAGTTGGCGCACAAGGCTGCTAGCAACGAAATCACTAATTGAGGAGTACTCCTTCCAAATATCACTTCCACCTCACCGGATTGCGACAAGTGGCGTGTTGCATGGACGCATTTGTCGCAACCTGGGAGTTTTCCCTTTTTCATACATTTGTTTATTCAAAACGTTTTATCCCTTAAACTGTGCGTCCAAATTTTGAACCGTTTTCACCATAGGATTTCTTGCGTCGAGATCTTCAAAACTAGATCTCATGTTAATAAGTTTTGATAAACTTTTTTTCACGAAAAAACCGGACGAAAAAACCACACCGGAAGAACGTTTTTTATCCTTTTCGAAAGCCTTCCACGTCTCTCACGGAAGCAAATACATGTCCCTTGTGGAAGGAAAAACACTCTTTTTTCATTTCTAAGAGGCACGACCGTGCCTCTCGCGGAAAGAAAGAACGCGTTTTTTCTGTTTTAGAGAGGCACAACTGTATCTCTCGTGAAAGTAAATTCGTGCCTCTCGCGGAAGCAAAAAACGCGTTACATTTTTCCGTTTCCAAAGGACACGGTGGTGCCTCTCGCGGAAGCAAAAAACGCGTTACCTTTTTCCGTTTCCAAAGGGCACGGTCGTGCCTCTCACGGAAGCAAAACCGTGCCTTTTGCGAAAGAAAAAAAAACATGTTTATTCACGCAAAAATTTTTAAGAAAATTTTGTCGAAAGCCTAAGAAAGACCGGTGAAAAACTAAAAAGCCAAAAAACAAAAAAAAAAACTTATAAAAAGCCAAAAACGCGTGAGAAAAAATAAAAATAAAAACTCAACGAAAACAGCCAAAGCATGACATGTGACGACGGCTAAGAGCGCGCCAAGTGGTCTACCGCTGTCGCGGAGACCATTTCCCAGGACCCGCGAGCCTTTTCCCTCAGACCACAGCCCTATATATCTTTCCGCAAAGTTTGCGCTAAAACAGCGGGAATCCAGAGAGAGGGATAAACAAATGGTGGCTTGCAAAGCTGGAGCATGGCGGTGAATCTAGAGGGCCGTGGTCTCCACTTTTGATGCCACGATGCACAGCAAAGTAGGCGCACACTGCATCTGGCTAAATCCGGCAGTGCTGGCTTAGCTAACTACGTCGATCACGACGGTAATAATGACCAATGCAGTGCACCCAGCTCCGGTTGCACATGCAGGTAGGGGAAAAAAAGGGCTTCTGCATTATACTCCAACTAAAACTGAATTAACGGGCCGTGATCATTTGCAACTTGCGGGCCAGTGAGGTCAGGGAGTGCGTCGAGGCCCCCTCCCCGCGTTGAGCCTCGAACTAGACGAGCAAGCAGTACAATAACACAGATCACGATCCGGCGGGAAACGAGTTGTTAAAGACAATTACACATGAGGGCTTATTAAACACAATCATTAGGCCGTGGTCACAAGGGACAGGCTTGCACGGGAAGCACCAGGGATGATGAGTGCAGTGCTGCTGCTACTCGACTTTGTCTAACTGTTGCTACTAGTCTTTTCTGAACCTGACGGCCTCGTCATGCCTTTCAGTTTCTTCACTGCAGTAGGCAAACGGGTGACATGGGCAGGAGCATGCAGCAGACACAATGGAGCAAGCAACAGTAACTGGTCAATTACTTCACAGAATCTGAGCAGTAGCCGATGGAACGTGCGCTTGAGTGACTGCTGGTATTCGTTCTTGGTTAGTCAATGATGCCGGATTTAATAAGCTAGGTAAAGCTAGCTAGCCTGTGTTGACCAGCAGCACGTCTTGGTCAGTCCCAGGTGAGTCCCAAACCTTCCGATAATGGACCGAACTGGTGTGCAACAGCAGAGATGATTGCTTAAACCAGCGCCTAATTGGACGCGAAATGCCTCTAGAAGCACTGCACGACCATTATTATAATCTAATAGCGACGTGAAGCGCTGTTGAACTAATCAAATCTCGGTGGTCAAGATCAAGATGCTCCGTTGTAGCTAGCTTGTCCAATATGATATTCCTTCTTCTGCTCTGAATCTGTACGGCCTGTGCTATGCTAAGTTGCTAACCACCCTGGATGCTAGTTGGCGAGGGAGGACGCAGCAATGCATTGCACGTCCGCCACCATTATCTGCAGATTATTCGGTGAACCTATTATTCCTAATCACGTGAAGCCATGACACGCCCGCTCAAAATGGTACTGCTACTATCGTTTGCTTCTGGTAGTAAGGGCATCTCCAACATCGACCCATAAACCTTTCACAACCGTTCGGATTGCACGATTCGGACCGTGGAAGTCATTCAACGCCGAACTATATTGATCTGCAGGACATTTCAAACACGATTTCTCCCGCAAACGGAGACAAAAGTGGGGAAGTCTGGTGGAGTCCGGATCGATCTCAATCCCCGCTTCTGACCACCCCTGGCCCACGAAAAACCCCTTCCCCCTCCTGTGCGTTTTCGGTCAGCGCCGCTCCAGAGCATCAGCGCCCACATTCATGCTCGGCCAGAGTGGATGCGACCGCTCACTGGCGTCAGCATTGAAGCGGCGCGCTGGCGCGAAAGCACCGCCCGCACCGCTTCCCAGTGCGGGTGACTGCCACGCGTTCAAAACGACACGACAGTCGCTCGTCCGTCCGTCTGCCACCCGCAATGATGGCATGCGGTTGTCAAGGTGTCTCCTCCAGTGCCGCCCGTCCGTCCCTCTGCCGCCCACCGGTGCTATATAAACCACCGCCCCGGTGCCCTGGCCATGGCCATAGTCATCCCTCTTCGCACCACTCCTCGGCATGGATCCCTCCACCGCCAAAGCTCTCTGGAACGGGCTGATTCGGAGCATAAGAAGGCCATTGCCGCCATTGTTGCCGACTAGCAGGCAGCCGGAGGACGTGCAAATGGAGGACGCCTCCTCCGACGGGCCAGCGCCACCCTCCTCTTCCTCCGCTGCACCCTCCTCCTTTGCTTCACCCTCGCCGGTGCATTGCACCATGACCATCGGTGAGGCCCGTGCCCATTATATGGACATGGTGCGGAAGGAGCGGGTGGAGCAGTTTCGGGAGGCGCAGGCCGACGCCAACTACAGGCGGAGGAGCGGGTCACCGTTGACAGGGCAGTCGTCCGGACGCGGATCTGGCGAAACAGGAGACGCTGCTCGAGGCCTACCGCTCCGCTCGCGAGATCTGCCTCGCCTGCTGGCGGTACCGGCAGCGGGTGGCGTAGGTGGCAGCCGCCGACAAGAGTGCGACGACGAGGCGGACGAGGCGTGGTTTGGAGACACCGATGACAAGGAGGCCGCGCCCCAGCGCCATGACCATGAAGAAGTCGTCACGTCTGCGGGCGCCGTCGGCATCGAGAAAGAGTAGTGCACGGTAGGTCGTCGTCGCTCATGTCCCAGGAAGGCCACCGCTCCTCCCCTCTCGTTGACGCCAAGCTTGGTGGGCTGAGCATCTTCGGTCGATTAGTCGCTTGGCGCCGACGTCGAGGCAGACAACTTCAGTTCCCGGGGCTCTGGAGGCGGAGCTCACGGAGGCGGAGGTGGAGAGCACCGAGGCGAAACTGGATACAGTGAAGTTTCAGTTCTCGGGGCTGATGGCCGGAGACGGGGACGAGACGCCGTCGATCATTTAGATCATGCATTAATTATACTCCAGAGCCCGCCTAGGACCTCTTTGATGTATTTGTAATGAAATCCGTCATGTTTATATGTAATCCGATATGTTTATATCAAATTCGGCCGTGTTTATATGAATTCCAGACTTGATTTTGTCCGGTCAATTTGAGTTAGTTGTGAAAATATATGCGACTACGGTTAGATGGTGTTCATCCATATTCGTGTCCGCAAATCTATATCCATGAACAAATACGGGAGGATTTTTATGGATTGCCGTTGGAGATGCCCTAAAGCAGCTATGCTATAGGACGCAAAAGCAAGGCTTCGGGAGACTCGTCTGTTGGGTCCATGGAAATATCAATTTACGAATCATTTTGCGTTTTTGCTGCTTAGAGTGAGCTGTCTGCAGTTGATCATGGGGTTCCAGTTTCAAAAAAGAAAAAAGGTCTTCGGTTTCCAACCATACCAACAAATCTCTGACGGAAGCTGGGAACAAAGGGCAACCAGCATCAACGGCCGGACGTCCCAAACCGGCCCCAAACACTCGGACAGACGGTCCGGTCATTGACTGATTGTAAAAAACCGATTCGAACAGGTCCTTAAACCATCCGTAAATGCTCGGACGCGTTCGCCACGTTGGTTTGGCCCAGCCTGACCCACACGTGCCCTGCAATATTCCTATCCGAAAAACCCTAGACCGCATTTAATCCAAACTCCACTACAATCCCCTATCTATCCACTCCACTTCCGACCCCCTTCGAACCCATTTGAAGGCCGGCGACTGAAAGAGCACTGCCTTCGGTGGGGAATCCGGCTCCGACGACGACTGGGTGAGCCTCTTGCGTGAAGCGGAGCCCTCGCACGGAGCCCGACAATGTGAAGGAGATCGCCCTCCGCATCGCGTTGAGGCGTTCGCAGCTCGACCAAGGCAAATCCGGCAACGACGGATCTACTTCATCAGCACCCACCGCCTGTCGACGCAGCGTCGGCGACGTCGCCGGTCCTTCCCGCCCGGCGCGCAGCTCCCGTTGCTCCGCCGCTACTTCAGGTACGGCGCGTACCTCCACCATCCTCTACTTCGGAAGTGGTACCCGGCCACCACTGGGTACTCATGCCCGCGTCGGCGCCGACGCACACGAGGGTGTCCGAGTCCGAGGCTAGCGCAACCTGACGCGAGCGAGAGCGGGAGCGGGCGAGGGAGGCGTTGTCCACGCGTCGGTCGATCCCTAGGCTATGCTCCTCGCATCGGTCCACCGTCACTCTCTCTCGACGGCAGAGATGGATCTGTGTCGCCTACGCAACAAGAATGCCAAGGCATTCCGACTCGCCATCGAGTTGTCGAAGCGCGAGGCAAACAAGGAGGCGTCAGTGAAGGCGAAGGTGGCCCGGCATGCGAAGGAGCAAGACCGCCTACTGCGTAGGCTGTCGGGCAAAAGGTGCAGCTTCGACTCCTTTGACCTAATGGAGGGCTCCAGCTCTGATGACGACGCACCTCCGCACGTTGATGCCTTCATGGAGGAGGGGCACAACCGTGCTGATGGCTGGAAGGGGAAGGGGCCGACGCGGAAATGGTGATTTCCTCCGCCCTTCCCTGTTTTGTTTTGTTTTATCTATGCTCTAAGTATTTGTTGTATGAATTTGTAGTGTCCGTCGATGAACCTTCGATGAACTATGTGGTTTTGTCTAGCGATGCAATGATGATCTAGCTAGTTGATCGTGTTTTATGCTTTATATGTAGTGTTGCATGGTTTGCATGGTTTTGAGGTTTCAGATATGAGGGACGCAGATGTGGAAGCCAACATATGATGCATGTGCAGTCAGTGCAGGCGTTTGAGGGGCTAGATTTTCCAATTTCGGGTGTAGATGCTCTTATCTTGTGCTCGGGCATACGAGTGGTGGTTCTCATTAAAGCATGTCTTGCAAGCATTCATGCATATATTTTATCTGTTATCAACTTCCCTTCTTGGGCCATTAGAGTCATCAACTCTCAAATGGCGCATTGCCTTTGGGATAATTATGATGGTCATGGAAAATACCTTTAATTGTACGATCAAAAACATTTATCTAATTGGGGATCGATGAGTATGAAAAGAGAGTTTTGGAATTTGGTTATCCCCAAAATGAGATATCTCAACATTGCTCTTTGAGTTCTTAGATTACAAGATATTACTTAGATGTAGAAAAATATTGGGAGCTAACATTGACTATAAATACAAAATACAAGAGCCATCTTTTGTTGTGGAGACAATGTTGCTTCTCGTTCTTGGAAGGGCATTCTGTAAGCAGTTAAGGTTGCTTCCTTTTGGTTATCAATGGCTGGTTGTTGATGGTAAATTGATGAGATTCTGGGAGTATTAGCAGTTTGGTAGTCCCAATTTGGTAATTCAGTTTTTTGAATTATATTTTACGTACAATGAACCTAATGTTTCTATTCAAGAGGCTTGGGGTAGGAATCAGTTGAAACTAACCTTTAGGAGAGGTTTTAACGAAGATATGATGCAAAAGTGGAATCATCTAGTGCAAATAGTATCATGTCTACATTAAGATTTTGTACCTGGTGAAATGGTGTGGAAATTAGATAGCTCTAGGATTTATGAGGCCCAATCCTTCTATGTCGTTATTAATTTCACAGGGGTGATATGTTTCAAACATATCTAGATTTTTTTACTGTGTCATGCTATTATATATGACATTTCAATATTTTTATAGCATTTTATGCAAGTGAAGTAATTGTGAATTTGAGAAATACTTGTGTTGATGTTTGTGATTCCCGTAGCATGCACGTATGGTGAACCGTTATGTAACGAAGTTGAAGCATGAGGTATTTTTTGATTGTCATCCTTTGTGTGGAGGTCGGGATCGCACGATGGTTAACTCCTACCAACCCTTCCCCTAGGAGCATGCGCGTAGTGATTGGTTTCAATGACTAATAGATTTTTGCAATAAGTATGTGAGTTCTTTATGACTAATGTTGAGTCCATGGATTATACGCACTCTCCCCCTTCCACCATTGTTAGCCTCTCTTGTGCCGCCCAACTTTCGTCGGTATCATATACCTTCCTCAAAACAGCCACCATACCTACCTACTATGGCATTTCCATAGCCATTCCAAGATATATTGCCATGCAAATTTCCACCGTTCAATTTATTATGACACGTTTCGTCATTGTCATATTGCTTTGCATGATCATGTAATTAACATCGTATTTGTGGCAAAGCCACCTTTCACAACTCTTTCATACATGTCACCCTTGATTCATTGCACATCTCGGTATACCGCCCAAGGCATTCACATAGAGTCATATTTTTGTTCTAAGTATCGAGTTGTAATTTTTTGAGTTGTAAGTAAATAGAAGTATGATGATCATCATTATTAGAGTATTGTCCCATGTGAGGAAATAAAAAAAAGGCCAAAGAAGCCAAACAAAAAATGAGAGAAAAAGAGAGAAGGGGCAATGTTACTATCCTTTTTCCACACTTGTGCTTCAAAGTAGCACCATGATCTTCATGATAGAAAGTCTACTATTTTGTCACTTTCATATACTAGTGGGAATTTTTCATTATAGAACTTGGCTTGTATATTCCAACAATGAGCTTCCTCAAATTGCCCTAGGTCTTCATGAGCAAGCAAGTTGTATGCACACCCACTTAGTTTTTCTTTTTGAGCTTTCATAAACTTATAGCTCTAGTGCATCCGTTGCATGGCAATCCCTACTCACTCACATTAATATCTATTGATGGGAATCTCCATAGCCCGTTGATACGCCTAGTTGATGTGAGACTATCTCCCTCTTTTTGACTTCTCCGCAACCACCATATTCTATTCCATCTATAGTGCTATGTCCATGGCTCACGCTCATGTATTGTGTGAAAGTTAAAAAAGTTTGAGAATACTAAAGTATGAAACAATTGCTTGGCTGAAACCGGGGTTGTGCATGATTTGAGTATTTTGTGTGGTGAAGATGGAGCATAGCCAGACTATATGATTTTGTAGGGATAAACTTTCTTTGGATGTTATTTTGAGAAGACATAATTGCCTTGTTAGTATGCCTGAAGTATTATTGTTTTTATGTCAATATTAAACTTTTGTTTTGAATATTATGGATCTGAACATTCATGCCAAAATAAAGAAAATTGCATGGATAAATATGTTAGGTAGCATTCCACCTCAAAAATTCTGTTTGTATCATTTACCTACTCGAGGACGAGCAAGAATTAAGCTTGGGGATGCTTGATACGTCTCTAATGTATCTATAATTTTTTATTGTTCCATGCTATTATATTACCTATTTTAGATGTTTTATATGCATTAATATGCTATTTTATATTATTTTTGGGACTAACCTATGAACCTAGAGCCCAGTGCCAGTTCCTGTTTTCCCCCTGTTTTTGAGTTTCATAGAAAAGGAATACCAAACGGAGTCCAAACGGAATAAAACCTCTGCGATGATTTTTCTTGGACCAGAAGACAACCAGGAGACTTGGATATGAAGTCCGAGGAGTCAGGAGGCGGCCACAAGGACGGAGGGCGCGCCCAGGGGGGTAGGGCGCGCCCCCACCCTTGTGGGCCCCTCGTGCACCTCCTGACCTAATTCTTTCGCCTATATATTCCCATATATCCCCAAACCAACGGAGTCATCCACGGAAACACTTGTCCACCGGTGCAACCTTCTGTACCCGTGAGATCCCATCTAGGGGCCTTTTTTGACGTCCTGTCGGAGAGGGATTTTATCACAGAGGGATTCTACATCAACACCATTGCCCTTTCGATGAAGCGTGAGTAGTTTACCACAGACCTATGGGTCCATAGCTAGTAGCTATATGGCTTCTTCTCTCTCTTTGATTCTCAATACCATGTTCTCCTCAATGTTCTTGGAGATCCATTCGATGTAATACTTTTTTGCGGTGTGTTTGCCGAGATCCGATGAATTGTGGATTTATGATCAGCTTGTGTATGAATATTATTTGACTCTTCTCTGAATTCTTATATACATGATTTGATATCTTTGCAAGTCTCTTCGAACTATCGGTTTGGTTTGGCCAACTAGATTGGTTTTTCTTGCAATGGGAGAAGTGCTTAGCTTTGGGTTCAATCTTGCGGTGTCCTTTCCCAGTGACAGGAGGGGCAGCAAGGCACGTATTGTATTGTTGGCATCGAGGGTAAAAGGATGAGGTTTTCATCATATTGCTTGAGTTAATTCCTCTACACCATGTCATCTTACTTAATGCGTTACTCCGTTCTTTATGAACTTAATACTCTAGATGCATGCTAGATAGCGGTCGATGTATGGAGTAATAGTAGTAGATGCCGAATCGTTTCGGTCTACTTGACACAGGCGTGATGCCTATATTCATGACCCTTGCCTTAGATATCGTCATAACTTTGCGCTTTTCTATCAATTGCTCGGCAGTAATTTGTTCACCCACCGTATTATTTTCTATCTTGAGAGAAGCCTCTAGTGAAACCTATGGCCCCCGGGTCTATTTTCCATCATACAAGTTTCTGATCTACAATTTTAGTTTCCGATCTACTATTCTTGCAATCTTTTACTTTCTGATCTATAAACCAAAAATACCAAAAAAAATACTTTATTGTTTACCTATCTCTATCAGATCTCACTTTTGCAAGTAACTGTGAAGGGATTGACAACCCCTTTATCGCGTTGGGTGCAAGTTTGTTTGATTGTTTGTGTAGGTATTCGGTGATTTGTGCGTTGTCTCCTACTGGATTGATACCTTGGTTCTCAAACTGAGGGAAATACTTATCTCTACTTTGCTGCATCACCCTTTCCTCTTCAAGGGAAAAACCAACACAAGCTCAAGAAGTAGCATTCTGCCTCATGAAAATGGATCAAAAATAATTGTGGAAGATGAAGCATTTGATGATGATTTTGTTATGCCTATTGCTTGTTGTGATGATTATGATTGGAAAGATAATGATACTTCTTATAATCTTGAAAATGTTTTTGGCACCAACTTGGGAAATTATGATGATAATAATTGTCATACTATTGGTGCTATTCATACTATTATTATGAGAGTGATTATGCTTATGATATGCCAAGCCACGGGCTTGGGGATGTTATGTTTGATAAGAATGCCATGTTTGAGAATTTATTTGCTGTAATTAATGTTTATCCCAAGCTTGGGGATGCTATGCTTAATGAAGATGATCTTTTTAGTCTCCTACTTTGAATGATCAAATTTGTTATGATGATTGCATGCCTCCTATTTATGATGATTGCAATATTTATGAAAGTGTGTTTGGAAGAGTGTAAACTTTAGATAATAATTATCCCACTATTTTGGAGGTTGTTGAATCTTATTACAAAGATAAAAGTGGATTTGGATAGGTCATATATTTTTTATTAATAATTCCACTATTCCAGAAAAGGTTTTAGTTGACTATGATGAGAACAAAGTTGCTACTTATGATGATTATTGTGATGATACTTATGTTATTGTCATAATTTTGAATATACTTTTATTGAACATTACTCTTTTAATGTGGAAGCAATTTATAGTGTTCGAGTTTCATATGATGCTCCCACTATTATGAATGAGAAGAAATTTGCTTATATGGAGAGTAGTATAAGTTATATGCTTGTGGATCATGAAAAGAATGCCTTATGTGATAGCTATATTTTTGAATTCATTCATGATTCTATTGAAAATTATTATGAGAGAGGAATATATGCTTCTACATATTTCAACAGTATCAAGTTTCCCCTCTATGTGTTGAAAATCTTGAAGTTATGCTTGTTTTCCTTCCTACGCTAGTTGATTCTTGCTCCCATAATTTGTTTGCTCGCAAAATCCCTATGCATAGAAAGTGGGTTAGGCTTAAATGTTCTAGTCATATGATGCATTATGTGCTAGTCATAAGTTGGACGAAGTCATCCCGTGAAGAACATCATGACCACGAGAAGACCACTTGAGGTACTTCACATGGATCTCTTCGGTCCCAATGCTTATAATAGCATTGGTGGTAACTCCTTCGGTTTGGTCATTGTCGATGATTTTTCAAGATTTACGTGGATGTTCTTTCTTGATGACAAATCGCAGGTCCAAAAGATCTTCAAGCATTTCGCTAGGAAGGCCCAAAATCAATTTGAATTGAAGATCAAGAAGGTCTGAAGCGATAACAAAACGGAGTTCAAGAACACAAATGTAGATACCTTTCTTGACAAACAAGGGATTTCACATAAGTTCTCAGCTACGTACACACCTCAACAAAGTGGAGTTGTTGAAAGGAAGAACCGGACACTTATTGAGATGGCAAGAATGATGCTTGATGAATACAAGACACCAAGACACTTCTGGGAAGAAGCGGTTGAGACAGCTTGTCATGCTACAAATCGACTATATCTTCACAAGCTTCTCGGCAAAATGGCATATGAGCTACTCACCGGTAACAAACCCCAAATCGGATACTTTCGAGTATTTGGCTCAAAGTGCTACATTCTTGATAAGCATCATCGTTCAAAATTTGCTCCTAAGTCTCATGAAGGTTTTCTACTCAGTTATGGCTCAATCTCTCACACTCACCGTGTCTACAACAATTTCACCTGAAAGGTTAAAGAGATGGTAGATGTGAAGTTTGATAAATTTGACGGCTCGCAAGTAGAGCAATTTCCAATTGATGTAGGAGACAAAGACCCCTCTAAAGCAATTCAAGATCTATCTATTGGGAAGATCCATCCAGCGGAGGTGAAAGAGAGCACTTCGTCCATTCAAGTGGAAGCCTCAACTTCATGTCAAGGTGAACCACAAGTCGACTTGGAGGCGTCCACAAGTGGAACACGTCAAGACGAAGGAAATGTGGAAGTACAACAAGATGAACCACCTCGAAATCCTTCTCCACCTCCACAAGAAAACGACAACGCCACCAACAATGAAGAAGAAGAAGAATACAATGATGAGGATGTTCCACCCCAACACAAGCAAAATCTCTCACAAGTTAGAGCAAGAGTCTCAAGAGATCATCCCGTCGAACAAATATTCGATGATATTCAAACTAGGAGAATCACTCGCTCTAAAACTCGTTTGGCTAACTTTTGTGAACACTACTCATTCATTTCTAGCATTGAACCTATGAAAGTTGAAGAATCTCTTGAGGATACGGATTGGATAAAGGCTATGCACGAAGAGCTACACAACTTCGAGAGGAATCAAGTATGGACATTAGTTGAGAAGCCCAATAATGATCAAAATGTCATTGGAACCAAGCGGGTGTTTCGGAATAAGCAAGATGAAGATGGACAAGTTGTACGCAACAAGCCTCGTCTTATCGCCCAAGGCTACACTCAAGTCGAAGGTATGGGCTATGGTGAGACATATGCCCCCGTTGCTAGACTTGAGTCCATTTGCATTTTACTTGCTTGTGCCAATCACCATGATATCACTTTATACCAAATGGACATTAAAAGTGTGCCTTTTCTAAATGGTGAAATTGAGGAGGAAGTTTATGTTAAATAACCTCCCGGCTTGTTAATCCCAAGAAACCTGATCATGTTTACACATTACACAAAGCTCTTTATGGTCTTAAACAAGCTCCTAGAGCATGGTATGGTATAAATTCTTGACTAAGTTTCTTATTGAAAAAGTCTTTGAAATTGGGAAATTTGATTCTACTCTTTTTAATAAAAGGGTTAATGGAGAACTATTTGTATGCCAAATTTATGTGGATGATATCATATTTGGTTCTACTAACCCCCATTTTAGTGAAAAGTTCGGAAGGCTAATGTCGGAGAAGTTTGAGATGTCTATGATGAGTGAACTCAAATTTTTCCTTGGGTTGCAAATCAAGCAAACTAAGGAAGGTACCTTTGTCTCACAAACAAAGTATACCCAGGATCTTTTCAAGAAGTTCAACATGCAAGAAAGCAAAGGTATGAATACACCCATGCCTACTAGTGGGCATCTTGACTTGACTAAGGATGGCAATCCGGTTGACCAAAAGGTTTACCGTTCTACGATTGGTTCATAATTATATCTATGTGCCTCCCGTCCCGATATTATGCTAAGTGTGTACATATGTGCATGATATCAAGCGGCTCCTAAAGAATGTCATCTTAAGTCCGTGAAAAGGATAGTGAGAAACTTAATTTATACACCAAATTTTGGCATTTGGTATCCCAAGAGATCATCTTTTGATCTTGTTGGCTATTCCGACTCGGACTATGTCGGTGACAAGGTTGATAGGAAGTCCACTTCCGGTACTTGTCAATTTCTTGGTAGATCCCTCGTGTCTTGGTCCCCCAAGAAACAAAACTCGGTATCCTTATCCACCGCCAAAGCGGAATACATTACCGCTGGATCATGTTGTGCTTACTTTAGGTGACCCAAACTCTTAAAGATTATGGGATAAATGTGAAACATGTTCCATTGCTTTGTGACAATGAAAGTGCTATTAAGATTGCTCACAATCCCATGCAACATCCTCGAACTAAGCATATTGAAGTTCGTTATCATTTCATTTGTGATCATGTTGCTAAAGGAGACATCAATCTTAAGCATGTTCGTACCGATAAGCAATTGGCGGATATCTTTACTAAACCACTTGATGAAAGGATATTTTGTCGCTTTAGAGGTGAATTGAATATCATTGATGCCTCATATTTGGAATAGAAATTCCATTTAGGTACATGCAAGGCATGAGCCTTTGTGACTAATCCTTGATATCTCTATTGTGATGATGATCATATGTCTTGGATATATATTTGCACGCTTGCATGTTATCTAACCCTTGTAGGTACTTGGATGAGCCTCAATCTATGAGATTGCATATCACTCAAATCTTGAGCAATCTCTACATCACTAAGTACCTATGCTTTGGTTGTTGAGATCAAGGAAGCATGAAGCCACTCAACATATCCTTCGACAATATTTATATGATGAATTTCACTCTTGTCAATTTGGATACACAAGTGGTATTCCTTGCAAAACTATCCCATGTAGGAAAATGAACTTCAACTCCAAAGGACGCTCCAACTCTTGACGGACTACATCAACTTTGAGCACCCACAACAAGTTCAACTACATGATCAAGTTCAACACCAACCCAAGGTATGTCATTCCATCTTAGAGAAGCTTTACTCCAAGTCATGAGCTAAAGCAACTCAACAAGATGTGAATACATCAAAATGCTTAAATGAACATTGGCAACCCCATTTGATCTTAAATGATAAGTATGACCTATGATCAAGTGTTTTCACTTGGATCCTAAGTCAATATGCTCTAACATAGGTGACTATGTCGCCGACCATCTCTAGATGAAGTTCTTTAGTGTTTCTATCTCTTATCTTATATTTTATTTGCATGTTTTTCTTACCAATGTGTTTCCCCTCTATTAAAAAAACTTCATCTAGCTTCTCTTTGTTTGTATTATTTTCTTATTTGACCTATCTACCAATTCATTGCAAATCATTATGAAAATTCCTTGAAAATCCTTGTGAGATTTCACTTGCACAGTGAGCTGAGTTGACAAAATTTTCTCTCTTCATTGAACTCGGTTCCACCGATCCAAGCCTATCGGCAAGACCGAAGCACAAGTTTTACTTGTACACAACTCATCGGTGCTACCGAAACAAACTGACACAGTCTCTCTGATATGCTCTCTCTATGACTGCCTCATCTCGGCGTCACCGACTGATATGAATCGGTGCCATCGATTTCACTGCTAAGATAACTCTTTGTCATCTTCTATTGGACATTTTCTTCAGCTCCACTCAATGATTCTTTTCCTCTAACTGCATCTTGAGCTACATGTTGCCTTGTTTGTGTCTCTCCAGGACCATTCTCACCTGACTCATATCCCTGAAGGACCCTTCTTGGAAATTGATGTCAAAGGGGGAGAGAAAGCTCTCTTTGCGATTAAAAGAGAGAGAGCACATCAAAGCTTAAGGGGAATAGAAAGCTCTATTTGAGGTTTAGATGCAATGTTATACGAGGAGAGAAGTCACATGCCTTTAAGAGGGAAAAGACATGTTAGTGTCTTTGAGATATTCTTCTTGGATCATTTTTTTGTGATCATTTTTGATCTGACGGACTTCTTTGTTAATCTGATTTTGTCTCACCCTATCTTCTCCCATTATCCAATGTCAGATTCAGGGGGAGAAAGAATCCATGTTTAAGGGGAGAAAAATCCTTAGAACTTATTGCAAATCTTTAAGTCCTTGGGGACATGCCTATATCTGAAAGAAGTAATCACTCTGTGATACTCACCTATTACATGTCATCCCAGTCTTAATAATCTAATGGTTCTTGAAACCTTTCTTGATTGAAGTCTTCTTGTGTTATCTAACCTTGTTTTCTCAAGTTTTCTTTTTTCATGAATCAGCTCAAAAACCATAAGGTAAGTATATGCATCACACTCATGTGCATGGTGATCTCTTGTCTTTGCACATATTGTTTGCAAGAGAGAACCATGTATATGAAGATTCATGTCTCATCATTTCTACTCTGATGCATATGGCCAAGATACATGTAACTCATTACTTATTCTGTCATGTCATGCATTCTCATGTTGTTCAAATTCTATCATTATATGAGTGCATACTACTCTTTGTATGTTCATGCAAGTTACATGTTCTCCCAAAGCTTTAGTTACTACTCTTTGTATCATTTACTTGAAGCTTTGATGTATGTTGTCATCAATTACCAAAAGGGGGGGGGGTATTGAAAGCACAAGTGCTCCCTGGGTGATTTTGCTAATTAGTGTCAACATATCTCTTGTTGGACTAATGGTTTTATCTAGTATGTTTCAGATAAGTTCGACAATGGAGTGGCATGGACAAGAGGATGTGGAACCCCTTCAAAATGCTAAGGACAAAGACTTGCAAAAGCTCAAGACTCTTCATTTCTGTTTAGTGATCCAAGATCACATTGAGTCCATAGGAAAGCCAATACTATTAAAAGGGGATGAGGTGTTGATTAATGATCTGGTTGCTCAAGTGCTTAGTGATATAGCTCCAAAACCCTCAACCACTTTCTCCATCCAAATATGTCCAAAACCCTACCACCAACTCAGCCCCACCGATTCTTTCTATCTGGAGCTATCGAGTTAATATGACATAGCCACTGCCAGAAACCCTAATGATTCGGCCACACTGATACGGATCTCGGTCTCACCGAGATGGCCTTGCAAACTCTCTGTTTCTTGTTGCAATATTTTGGTCTCGCTGAAATGTGCAATCGGTCTCACCGTGTTTGCTTGACAGATTCTCTGTTTGCTCATTGTTCACTTTGGTCTCACCGAGTTGATGCAATTGGCGCCACCGAGATGATGTTTGCCATAAGCTCTAGCACATCGGTCCCACCGAGTTGTTCCAGTCGGTCCCACAAAGATTCCTAATGTTCAAATTTTTGAACTGATCGGTGCCACCGAGTTTAACCATTCGGTCCCACCGAGATGAGTCAAATGTGTGTAACGGTTGGATTTCGTGTGGAGGCTATATATACCCCTCCACCCCTTATACATTTGTGAGAGAGCCATCAGAACGTGCCTACAGTTCCACCATTCATTTTCTGAGAGAGAACCAGCTACTCATGTGTTGAGATCAAGACATTCCAATCCTACCACAAGAATCTTGATTTATAGCCTTCCCCAAGTTGCTTTCCACTCCAATTCTTCTTCCACCATATCCAAATATGTGAGGAAGAGTTGAGTGTTGGGGAGACTATCATTTGAAGCACAAGAGCAAGGAGTTCATCATCAACACACCATCTATTACCTTTTGGAGAGTGGTGTCTCCTAGATTGGTTAGGTGTCGCTTAGGAGCCTCCGACATATTGTGGAGTTGAACCAAGAAGTTTGTAAGGGCAAGGAGATTGCCTACTTTGTGAAGATCTACCCGAGTGAGGCAAGTCCTTCATGGACGATGGCCATG
The DNA here is from genome assembly GCF_002162155.2 of Triticum dicoccoides. Lineage (NCBI taxonomy): Eukaryota > Viridiplantae > Streptophyta > Magnoliopsida > Poales > Poaceae > Triticum > Triticum dicoccoides. The sequence goes on from NC_041383.1 coordinate 616,737,544, forward strand.
GTGGGATAGACAAGGTTGCTTCTTTATGGACCCTTCGTGGATGGAGCCCTCCATGGACTCGCTCAGCCATTACCCTTCGTGGGTTGACGTCTCCATCAATGTGGACGTATGATAGAACCACCTATCGGAACCACGCCAAAATCTCCGCATCTCCATTGCGTTTGCACACTCCAATTCCCTCCCTTTACTTTCTCGCAAATTGCATGCTTTACCTTTTCTGCTACCTATACTCTTGTCATGCTTACTTGAAATGTATTGAGAGTGCTTTAACATGTGCTAAGCTCAACCTTCTTGAAGAAATTAAAAACTGCCACTTTTGCTTGTTAAGGGTCTAATCACCCACCTCTAGACCCCTCTTCTCGATCGTTTCACACGCCAACCTCATGTCGGCAAAAAGAGCACTTTGGCTAAAGCCCCGTGTTGTTTGGACATTGGCGATCGCAAGCCACCTTGCCTTTACTGGTGGATCCCGCACCTCATCTTCCCACACAAATTCTTCATCATTGTCCTCATACAGTGTCAAACGCCCCAGCAATCCTCAACCTGATCCGCTGATGCACTTTGAGCCCCGCTTGACTGCCCTATTTCCATCAGGCAGGCGCTGAGAGATGTAGAACAGTGGAGAAAACCCTAGCCCAACCTCTTCCGTCGCGAAGAGATGCAACAGTGAGATCGGCCAACAATCAACAGAATAATCGGCGGTTGACTCTCAGCAGGTTAGACGCCGCCGGAGGACATGGCAAACCCTAGGTTTTCCGCTAGGGGATTTTCGATCTATCCTTTTTTAGTCAAATTATTCCCACGTCCTTTTCAACATTTGAGTCAGTGTAACACGTCAGGCCCCACCCATTCTCCAGGCCCAAGTGATTATAAAGCACGAAATGCACAAGGCATGGGTACAACGTGATGGGGAACGTAGCAATAATTCAAAATTTTCTATGCATCACCAAGATCAATCTAGGAGATTCAAGCAACAAGAGAGAGAGAGAGGATGAGCATCTTCATACCTTTCAAGATCGCTAAGCGGAAGCGTTACTAGAACGCGGATGATGGAGTCGTACTCGCGGCGATTCAAATCGCGGAGATCCGATTTATGCCGAACGGACGGCGCCTCCGCGTTCAACACACGTACAGCTCGGGGACGTCTCCTCCTTCTTGATCCAGGAAAGGGAGAGGAGAAGTTGAGGGAGAGCTCCGGCAGCACGACGGCGTGGTGGTGGAGCTAGTGGTTCTCCTGCAGGGCTTCGCCAAGCACTACGGAGGAGGAGGGAGGGGTTGCGCCAATGGGAAGGGTGTGGCAGCCCTCCCTCCCCCCACTATTTATAGGGGAAGGGGAGAGGGGGCCGGCCCCCTTAGATCTCATCTAGGGGGGCAGCCAAGGGGGGAGCTTGCCCCCCAGGTTGGTGGGAGGCGCCCCCATCCCCTAGGGTTTTCAACCCTAGGCGCCTTGGGCCCTTGGGGGGACGCACCAGCCCAGCAGGGGATGGTTCCCACCCTTTGTTCAGCCCACTAAGTCCCCGGGGCAGGTGGCCCCACCCGGTGGACCCCCGAACACCTTTCGGTAGTCCCGGTACAATACCGATAACCCCGAAACTATTCCGGTGATTGAAACTGGACTTCCCATGTACAAATCTTCACCTTTGGACCATTCTGGAACTCCTCGTGATGTCCGGGATCTCATTCGGGACTCCGAACAACATTCGATAACCACATACTAATTCCCATTACAACTCTAGCATCACCGAACCTTACGTGTGTAGACCCTAGGGGTTCGGGAATCATGCAGACATGACCGAGACATCTCTCTAGCCAATAACCAATAGCAGGATCTAGATACCCATGTTGGCTCCCACATGTTCCACGATGATCTCATCAGATGAACCACGATGTCGGGGACTCAATCAATCCCGTATACAATTCCCTTTGTTAGTCGGTATGTTACTTGCCCAAGATTCAATCGTCTGTATCCCAATACCTCGTTCAATATCGTTACCGGCAAGTCACTTTACTCATTCCGTAATGCATGATCCCGTGACTAACTACTTAGTCACATTGAGCTCATTATGATGATGAATTACCAAGTGGGCCCAGAGATACCTCTCCGTCATAGGGAGTGACAAATCCCAGTCTCGATTCGTGCCAACCCAACAGGCACTTTCGGAGATACCTGTAGTGTACCTTTATAGCCACCCAGTTACGTTGTGACGTTTAGTACAGCCAAAGCATTCCTACGGTATCCGGGAGTTGCACAATCTCATGGTCTAAGGAAATGATACTTGACATTAGAAAAGCTCTTAGCAAATGAACTACACGATCTTGTGCTATGCTTAGGATTGGGTCTTGTCCATCACATCATTCTCCTAATAATGTGATCCCGTTTTCAATGACATCTAATGTCCATGGTCAGGAAACCATAACCATCTATTGATCAACGAGCTAGTCAACTAGAGGCTCACTAGGGACATGTTGTAATCTATGTATTCACACATGTATTACGATTTCCGGTTAATACAATTATAGCATGAACAACAGACAATTATCATGAACAAGGAAATATAATAATAACCATTTTATTATTGCCTCTAGGGCATATTTCCAATAGTCCCCCACTTGCACTAGAGTCAATAATCTAGTTACATTGTGATGAATCGAACACCCATAGAGTTCTAGTGTTGATCATGTTTTTCTCGTGGAAGAGGTTTAGTTAACGGATCTGCGACATTCGTATGCACTTTACAAATATCTATGTCTCCATCTTGAACATTTTCATGAATGGAGTTGAAGCGACACTTGATATGCCTGGTCTTCTTGTGAAACCTGGGCTCCTTGGCAAGGGCAATAGCTCCAGTGTTGTCATAGAAGAGAGTCATCGGGCCCGACGCATTGGGAATCACTCCTAGGTCGGTAATGAACTCCTTCATCCAGATTGCTTCATGTGCTGCCTTCGAGACTGCCATATACTCCGCTTCACATGTAGATCCCGCCATGACGCTTTGCTTGCAACTGCACCAACTAACTGCCCCACCATTCAAAATATACACGTATCTGGTTTGTGAATTGGAGTCATACAGATTTGTGTCGAAGCTAACATCGACGTAACCCTTTACGACGAGCTCTTCCTCACCTCCATAAACGAGAAACATATCCTTAGGCCTTTTCGGGTACTTCAGGATATTCTTGACCACTGTCCAATGTTCCATGCCAGGATTACTTTGGTACCTTCCCAACAAACTTACGGCAAGGTTTACATCAGGTCTGGTACACAGCATGGCATACATAGACCCTATGGCTGAGGCATAGGGGATGACACTCATCTTTTCTCTATCTTCTGCCGAGCTCGGGCATTGAGTCGTGCTCAATTTCACACCTTGCAAAACAGGTAAGAACCCCTTCTTGGACTGATCCATATTGAACTTCTTCAATATCTTCTCAAGGTATGTGCTTTGTGAAAGACTGATGAGGCATCTCGATCTATCTCTATAGATCTTGATGCCTAATATGTAAGCAGCTTCTCCAAGGTCCTTCATTGAAAAACACTTATTCAAGTAGGCCTTTATGCTATCCAAAAGTTCTATATCATTTCCCATCAATAGTATATCATCTACATATAATATGAGAAATGCTACAGAGCTCCCACTCACTTTCTTGTAAACGTAGGCTTCTCCATCAGTCTGTATAAACCCAAACGTTTTGAACATTTCATCAAAGCGAATGTTCCAACTCCAAGATGCTTGCACCAGCCCATAGATGGAGCGCTGGAGCTTGCACACCTTGTTAGCATTCTTAGGATCGACAAAACCTTTCGGCTTCATCATATACAATTCTTCCTTAAGGAAACCGTTAAGGAATTCCATTTTGACGTCCATTTGCCATATCTCATAATCATAGAATGCGGCAATTGCTAACAAGATTCGGACGGACTTCAGCTTCGCTACGGGTGAGAAGGTCTCATCGTAGTCAACCCCTTGAACTTGTCGATAACCCTTAGCGACAAGCCGAGCTTTATAGATGGTCACATTACCACCCGTGTCAGTCTTCTTCTTAAAGATCCATTTATTTTCTATGGCTCGCTGATCATCGGGCAAGTCTATCAAAGTCCATACTTTGTTTTCATACATGGATCCTATCTCGGAATTCATGGATTCAAGCCATTTGTTGGAATCTGGCCCGCCATCGCCTCTTCATAGTTTGAAGGTTCACCGTTGTCTAACAACATGATTTCTAGGATAGGGTTGCCATACCATTCTGGTGTGGAACGTGTCCTTGTGGACCTACAAAGTTCAGTAGCAACTTGATCCAAAGTTCCTTGATCATCATCATTAACTTCCTCTCTAGTCAGTGCAGGCACCACAGAAACATATTCCTGAGCTGCGCCACTTTCTGGTTCAAGAGGCAGTACTTCATCAAGTTCTACTTTCCTCCCACTTACTTCTTTTGAGAGAAACTCTTTCTCCAGAAAGGATCGGTTCTTGGCAACAAAGATCTTGCCTTCGGATCTGAGGTAGAAGGCATACCCAATGGTTTCCTTAGGGTATCCTATGAAGACGCATTTTTCCGACTTGGATTCGAGCTTTTCAGGTTGAAATTTCTAGACATAAGCATCGCATCCCCAAACTTTTAGAAACGACAACTTAGGTTTCTTCCCAAACCATAATACATATGGTGTCGCCTCAATTGATTTAGACGGTGCCCTATTTAAAGTGAATGTGGTTGTCTCTAAAGCATAACCCCAAAAAGATAACGGTAAATCAGTAAGAGACATCATATATCGCACCATATCCAATAGAGTGCGATTACGATGTTTGAACACACCATTACGCTGAGGTGTTCCAGGCGGCGTGAGTTGTGAAACGATTCCACATTTCCTTAAGTGTGTACAAACTCATGACTCAAATATTCTCCTCCACGATTTGATCGTAGGAACTTTATTTTCCTGTCACGTTGATTCTCCACCTCACTCTGAAATTCCTTAAACTTTTCAAAGGTCTCAGACTTGTGTTTCATCAAGTAGACATACCCATATCTACTTAATTCATCAGTGGGGTGAGGACATAATGATAGTCACAACGAGCCTCAACGCTCATTGGACCGCACACATCAGTATGTATTATTTCCAACAAGTTGGTTGCTCGCTCCATTGTTCCGGAGAACGGAGTCTTGGTTATATTGCCCAAGAGGCATGGTTCGCACGTGTCAAATGATTCATAATCAAGAGACTCCAGAAGTCCATCTGCATGGAGTTTCTTCATGCGTTTGACACCAATGTGACCAAGGCGGCAGTGCAACAAGTATGTGGGACTATCATTATTAACCTTACATCTTTTGGTATTCACACTATGAATATGTGTAACATCACGTTCGAGATTCAATAAGAATAAACCATTGACCAGCTGGGCATGACCATAAAACATATCTCTCATATAAATAGAACAACCATTATTCTCAGATTTAAATGAGTAGCCATCTCGCATTAAACGAGATCCAGATACAATGTTCATGCTCAAAGCTGGCACTAAATAACAATTATTGAGGTTTAAAACTAATCCCGTAGGTAAATGTAGAGGTAGCGTGCTGACGGTGATCACATCGACCTTGGAACCAATCCCGACGCGCATCGTCACCTCGTCCTTCGCCAGTCTCCGCTTATTCTGCGGCTCCTGTTTTGAGTTACAAATATGAGCAACCGCACCGGTATCAAATACCCAGGAGCTACTACGAGTACTGGTAAGGTACACATCAATAACATGTATATCACATATACCTTTGGTGTTGCTGGCCTTCTCATCCGCTAAGTACTTGGGGCAGTTCCGCTTCCAGTGACCATTTCCCTTGCAATAAAAGCACCGAGTCTCGGGCTTGGGTGCATTGTTTGGCTTCTACCTGAGAACTGATTTACCGAGCACAGCAACTCCCTTGCCGTCCTTCTTGAAGTTCTTTTTACCCTTGCCTTTCTTGAAACTAGTGGTCTTATTCACCATCAACACTTGATGTTCCTTTTTGATTTCCACCTCCGTTGATTTCAGCATTGAATATAATTCAGGAATGGACTTCTCCATCCCCTGCATATTGTAGTTCATCACAAAGCTCTTGTAGCTAGGTGGGAGCGACTGGAGGATTCTGTCAATGACCGAGTCATCTGGGAGATTAACTCCCAACTGAGACAAACGGTTTTGTAACCCGGACATAGTGAGTATATGCTCACTGACAGAACTGTTTTCCTCCATCTTACAACTGTAGAACTTGTCGGAGACTTCATATCTCTCGACCTGGGCATGAGCTTGGAAAACCATTTTCAGCTCTTGGAACATCTCATATGCTCCGTGCTGCTCAAAACGCTTTTGGAGCCCTGGTTCTAAGCTGTAAAGCATGCCGCACTGAACCAGGGAGTAATCATCACTACGCGACTGCCAGGCATTCATAACATCTTGAGTTGCTAGGGAAATGGGTGCTTCACCTAGCGGTGCTTCTAGGACATATGCTTTCTTGGCAGCTATGAGGATGATCCTCAAGTTCCGGACCCAGTCCGTATAGTTGCTACCATCGTCTTTCAACTTGGTTTTCTCTAGGAATGCGTTGAAGTTGAGGGAAACATTAGCGTGGGCCATTTGATCTACAAGACATATTGCAAAGATGTTTTAGACTATGTTCACGATAATTAAGTTCATCTAATCAAATTTTAATGAACTCCCACTCAAATAGACATCCCTCTAGTCATCTAAGTGATACATGATCCGAGTTAACTAGGCCGTGTCCGATCATCACGTGAGACAGACTAGTCATCATCGGTGAACATATTCATGTTGATCGTATCTACTATACGACTCATGTTTGACCTTTCGGTCTCTTGTGTTCCGAGGCCATGTGTGTACATGCTAGGCTCGTCAAGTCAACCTAGGTATTTTGCATGTGTAAATCTGGCTTACACCCATTGTATGCGAACATTAGAATCTATCACACCCGATCATCATGTGGTGCTTCGAAGCAACGAACTTTCGCAATGGTGCACAGTTAGGGGGAACACCTTCTTGAAATTTTAGTGAGGGATCATCTTATTTATTTTACCGTCATTCTAAGCAAATAAGATGGAAACATGACAAACATCACATGCAAATCATAAAGTGACATGATATGGCCAATATCATTTTGCGCCTTTGATCTTCATCTTTGAGGCGCGGCATGATCATCTTCGTCACCGGCATGACACCATGATATCCATCATCATGATCTCCATCATCGTGTCTTCATGAAGTTGTCTCGCCAACTATTACTTCTACTACTATGGCTAATGGTTAGCAATAAAGTAAAGTAATTACATGGCGTTGTTCAATGACATGCAGGTCATACAATAAATTAAGACAACTCCTATGGCTCCTGCCGGTTGTCATACTCATCGACATGCAAGTCGTGATTCCTATTACAAGAACATGATCAATCTCATACATCACATATCATTCATCACATTCTTTTGGCCATATCACATCACATAGCATACCCTGCAAAAACAAGTTAGACGCCCTCTAATGGTTGTTGCATGTTTTACGTGGCTGCTACGGGTTTCTAGCAAGAACATTTCTTACCTACGCTAAAGCCGCAATGGTGATATGCCAATTGCTATTTACCCTTCATAAGGACCATTTTCATAGAATCTGATCCGACAAAAGTGGGAGAGACTGACACCCGCTAGCCACCTTATGCAACAAGTGCATGTCAGTCGGTGGAACCTGTCTCACGTAAGTGTACGTGTAAGGTTGGTCCGGGCCGCTTCATCCCACAATACCGTCGAAACAAGATAAGACTAGTAACGGTAAGCAAGTTGAACAAACAAACGCCCACAACTACTTGTGTTCTACTCGTGCATAGAATCTACGCATAGACCTAGCTCATGATGCCACTGATGGGGAATGTAGCAATAATTCAAAATTTTCTACGCATCACCAAGATCGATCTAGGAGATTCTAGCAACAAGAGAGAGAGAGAGAGAGAGAGAGAGAGAGAGAGAGAGAGAGTGAGCATCTTCATACCTTTGAGGATCGCTAAGCGGAAGCGTTACTAGAACGCTGATGATGGAGTCGTACTCGCGGCGATTCAAATCGCGGAAGATCCGATCTACGCCGAATGGACGGCGCCTCCGCGTTCAACACACGTACAGTTCAGGGACGTCTCCTCCTTCCTGATCCAGCAAGGGGAGAGGATAAGTTGAGGAAGAGCTCCGGCAGCACGACGACGT
>NC_041383.1:616746128-616750637 GCF_002162155.2 Triticum dicoccoides
ATTTATAGGGGAAGGGGAGAGGGGGCCGGCCCCCTTAGATCTCATCTAAAGGGGGGGCAAGGGGGGAGCTTGCCCCCCCAAGTTGGTGGGAGGCGCCCCCACCCCCTAGGGTTTTCAACCCTAGGCGCCTTGGGCCCTTGTGGAGGGCGCACCAGCCCACCAGGGGCTGGTTCCCACCCTTTGTTCAGCCCACTAAGTCCCCGGGGCAGGTGGCCCCATACGGTGGACCCTCGGACACCTTTCGGTGGTCCCAGTACAATACCGATAACCCCGAAACTATTCCGGTGACTGAAACTGGACTTCCCATATACAAATATTCACCTCTGGACCATTCCGGAACTCCTAGCGACGTCCGAATCTCATCCGAGGCTCCGAACAACATTCGGTAACCACATACTAATTCCCATAACAACTCTAGCGTCACCGAACCTTAAGTGTGTAGACCCTACGAGTTCGGAAATCATGTAGACATGATCGAGACATCTCTCTTGCCAATAACCAACAGCAAGATCTGGATACCCATGTTGGCTCCCACATGTTCCACGATGATCTCATCGGATGAACCACAATGTCGGGGATTCAATCAATCCCGTATATAATTCCCTTTGTTAATCGGTATGTTACTTGCCCGAGATTCAGTCATCGGTATCCCAATACCTCGTTCAATCTCGTTACCGGCAAGTCACTTTACTCGTTCCGTAATGCATGATCCCGTGACTAACTACTTAGTCACATTGAGCTCATTATGATGATGCATTACCGAGTGGCCCCAGAGATACCTCCCCGTCACACAGAGTGACAAATCCCAGTCTTGATTCGTGCCAACCCAAGAAGCACTTTCGGAGATACCTGTAGTGTACCTTTGTAGCCACCCAGTTACGTTGTGACGTTTGGTACACCCAAAGCATTTCTACGGTATCCGGGAGTTGCACAATCTCATGGTCTAAGGAAATGATACTTGACATTAGAAAAGCTCTTAGCAAACGAACTACACGATCTTGTGCTATACTTAGGATTGGGTCTTGTCCGTCACATCATTCTCCTAATGATGTGATCCCGTTATCAATGACATCTAATTTCCATGGTCAGGAAACCATAACCATCTATTGATCAACGAGCTAGTCAACTAGAGGCTCACTAGGGACATGTTGTAGTCTATGTATTCACACATGTATTACAGTTTTCGGTTAATACAATTCACTAGGGACAACTGTGCCTTTTCAAGACCTGGAAGACCAAATTGTAGCGCACCTGTCATCATGGAAGGCGGCTTCCCTACCGAAGAGCAGTCGGCTGCTACTGATCCAGTCGGTCCTTTGTGCAATCCCGGTGCACTCGATGATAGCCATGGATCTGCCTCCGAAAACGATCAAGGCGATCATCAAGAATTGCAGAAGTTTCCTGTGGTGTGGAAAGGAGGAAGCAGGAGGAGGTAAATATGTTGTTGCTTGGGAGACTCTCTGTCGACCAAAGTGGGCAGGTGACCTTGGTGTCCCTAACCTGAGGTGGATGAATGTGGCTTTGCAAGCTAAATGGCTATGGTTGCAGCACACAGACCCGTCTAGACCATGGGCAGAGTTCTGTTTTTCAATCACTGATGAGGCAAAAGGCCTGTTTCAGGCAGCGACTAGACTGACCCTTGGTGATGGTCGCCTCGCTTTGTTCTGGGAGGATAGATGGTTAAATGGTTACCGAATACAAGAGCTGGCTCCGGCGGTATATGAAAAGGTGCCAAAGAAAGTTCGAAGCTCCAAAGCTGCGGCTGAAGCTCTGCTGGATGCAATGTGGGCCCATGACATTGGACCAAACTTGGACGAGACCAGCCTTCGACAGTTTCTGGAGACCTGGTCGAGAGTGGCAAATACAACACTAAACACTCAGGTGCCAGATCAGCTATCGTGGTCCTGGGAGAAGGATGGCAATTCTCGGCGAGGTCGGCGTACGCGGCCAGGTTTACCACACTCCAGGTCTCTCCGACGGCAGTTTTCACCTGGGCATCGAACACACCTTTGTGTTGTCGTTTCTTTGCTTGGTTGGCCCTGCGGAACAGGGTGTGGACTTCTGACAGGCTTGCAAAGCGTGGACTCCAACACCACAATGCATGCCCACTTTGTGACCAGGACGATGAAGATATAAATCACCTCCTGCTCTAATGTGTGTTCACGAAAGAGGTATGGAACATGTTAAGCCAAGCAATGGGCATGACAGGCCTGACACCAACGGTGGGTGAAGACCTGCAAACTTGGTGCACAAGAGCCATACCACGAGGGAAGCTTGGTAAGACCTACCGAGCCATTCATTTGCTGACCATGTGGGCGTTGTGGAAGCACAGGAACTCTGTCGTGTTTGACGGAATGAGACCGGACGTGCAACTTGTCATAAGACGGATTGCCTCAAAGTGTGTATTATGGAAACAAGCTGGCATCCTGCATGCAGATTTTCAAATTTCCTTTGTAGAGGTAGATGGGTGGGCGGCCGATGAGTAGTCCTGTGTAATGTAAATGTGTCATGGGGTGGAGTGCATCCATATGTGAACGCCTTGTAAACATTTGTGGGCGTGGTTCTCTTCCCCCTTCTTCTCTTAATATATGATACACACTCTCGTGTGTATTCGAGAAAAAAAAGAACTTTCGATGGCCTCCATTTTTTTGGCGCGGTGGTGGGAGTAATACCGTTTCATAACCAGTAAAAACCGGGGCCATCATCATTGCCAGAGGTAGGGCTGGGAGCATCTCCAGCCGTTGGCCCCCTAGGAGGCATAAAAATCGCCGCCTGGGGGCGAGCCGGCGGCAAATTCGGCTCTAGGGGCGGTTGGGCACCGAGTCGTCGCCCCAGGTCGCCCCGAGGCGCCGATTTTGGCCCATTATTCGGCCCACTTTCGTCCAAAAACGGCTCGATGTCTGCGAATCAGCCCATATTCGGCGTGGTTCGGCGTGAATTCTCCCATAAATAATTCAACAGATAGAAATTAAATAGTTCATCACATAGTTCAACGTGGTTCGACGGTGTTTTTGCCTCCATAGTTCATCACAAAAATCAATAGAAATCAAATAGTTCAACAAATATTTTAATACAAATTAGATAGTTCAACAAATAAAAACTCATATTTCATCACACGTCATTCTCGGCGTCGCCCTTGAGCCTCCATAGGTGCTCCACCAGATCATGTTGCAGTTCTTGATGCACCTATGGGTCTCGGATCTCTTGACGCATATTGAGGTAGGCAGTCCAGGTTGCCGGTAGCTGGTGATCAACTTGGACAAGAGGACCCTGCCTGTTATATGGTTCTGTGTCAAACACTGGCTCTTCCTGCTCGCTCTCAATGATCATATTATGTAAGATGACACAGCAAGTCATGATCTCCCACATTTGATCTTTCGACCAGGTCTGAGCAGGGAACCAGACAACAGCAAATCGAGATTGAAGCACACCAAATGCCCGCTCGACATCCTTCCTGCAAGCCTCCTGAACCTTCGCAAAGAAGTCATTCTTGCCTCCTGACACAGGGTTTGAGATAGTTTTCACAAATGTCTACCATCTCGGATAAATGTCATCAGCTAGGTAGTACCCCTTGTTGTAGTGCCTCCCATTGACCTCGAAGTTCACCAGAGGAGAATGACCTTCAACAAGCTTAGCAAAGATAGGGGAGCACTGCAGGACGTTGATGTCATTGTGAGTTCCTGGCATCCCAAAGAAAGAGTGCCAAATCCAGAGGTCTTGTGTGGCCACTACCTCAAGTACCATACTGCAACCGCCTTTGACGCCTTTGTACAATCCATGCCAAGCAAATGGACAGTTCTTCCATTTCCAATGCATGCAGTTGATGCTTCCAAGCATCCCAGGAAATCCTCTTGCTGCATTCTGTGCTAGGATCTGAGCAGTGTCTTCCGCATTGGGTGTTCGCAAGTATTGCGGTCCAAACACTGCCACCACTGCCCTGCAGAACTTGTAGAAACACTCAATGGTGGTGGACTCGGCCATGCGCCCATAGTCGTCGAGTGAATCACCGGGAGCTCCGTACGCAAGCATCCTCATAGTTGTTGTGCACTTCTGGATTGAGGTGAATCCAAGTGAGCCGATGCAATCCTTCTTGCACTTGAAGTAGCTGTCGAACTCCCGGATGGAATTCACAATCCTGAGAAAAGCTTTCGGCTCATCCGATAACTGCGTCAAAATGTTTTCTTGCTGTGCAATGGAGCGGCGGCGAAGTAGTCAGAGTAGAGCATGCAGTAGCCTTCCAGATGATGTCGGTTCTTTGCTTTCACCCGCCCCGGCGCCGAGCCACCTCGCCGCGGCTTTTCACTGCTCGTGAGCATGCCGATGAGGGCGGCGAGGACCATGAGATGCTCCTGCTCCTGGACGTCGGCTTCGGCTTCCTCCTCCAGCAACGCCGCAATCGCCTCCTCGTCGTTCAAGTCCATCGCCGGGCCGGGCCGGGCAAATCACCGAACACCTTGCGGGCGAGGTAGGCGCACACCCGCCGGTGTACAGGCCCCGCGCGGTCGGAAC